>NW_005843565.1:84730-88058 GCF_000455745.1 Alligator sinensis
TCACTCCATCACAGCATAATGCACAAGTCAAAAGTCAGAGCTGAAACCTGTGCTGTGAGTAGGAGCAGGAGATAGCAAAGCAGGTCATGGGACGCGAGGTCATCCCGAGAAATGTCCCCCTCCGACCACCGTGGAACGAAAGCAAAGAGGTGGATCTGTCTGGTGATCTGTCCCGTAGCTGGGATGGAGAGAGGAGGCTGCCAGCAGAGTTGGTGCCATGTCAGTCAGGGATTTTTGACACCGTTTCCAAAGAAAGGCTTTAAAAAAACAAAACAAAACAGTCTTAGAAGCAAACTACCAGTCTGGCAACAGGTCCTAGCACCATGCACCCCTCGGGACACCCAGCTGGCTTCCACGCGGTTACCTTGTGGGCCCGGGGAGCTCTACCACTGTTTGTTTTGGAAGTTGGACAGCCGACTGCTTGCTCCTTGGCTGGTCATACGTGCCTGAGATGGAAAGGACTGGGTCTGCGATCCACATGGCCAGGTCATCACAGGAATAGCCCCTTGGAGCATCACTGCCATGTCAGGGCTGTTTCCTAGTAGCAGAGCTGACCTCTACCCAGGAGCTTCTTGCCCACAACCAGCCCCTCTCCCAAGCCAGGAGGCACCATGGCAGAAGTGACAGAGCTCAGCAGCAAGTCTCAGTTAGCCCGAAACTCCCCAGGGAGGGACCAGGGCAGGGCAAAGCGAAGCCATGATCTCTTTCCTACCTGGGCTTACAGAACTGGCCAGGCAAACTGTCCCAGAGGCGTTGTGCATGGTACATCTCTTCACAACCCCTGTCACTGGGGGGACCTCAGGGGCACTGTGTAGCCCATAATATTTCATCAGCACCCCTTATGCCAACCCCAGTTGACCTCTTACCAGTCCTCTCGGGCATTCCCACCCCCCGACATCTGAAGACAAGCTGCTGCCCTGGCCCTAAGCCTCAAAGCCCAAGATCCGAACATTTTTTGCACTCCGGCCTAGCAGCCACAAGCCAGAAAACCAGCGGCCACCTGAAGTCTTGGAAACCATTCTCCACTCAGGCCAATAAGTTTGTCGAATCTGCAGATAGCCTCTCATCCACAGCATGGACTTCCCATCAATGGAGCAGGAAATACATTGCACGTGAACTGCGGCCAGAGGACTTCATCCCCAACACCAGCATCTGCCCCTCAGGTTGGCCGCTGCCCCGTTGGGCCTGGACTGCTTTTAACCATCTCAGAATGGGTGTTGGATGGTTTTAGGCGAGCATGCACCCTTGAGGCCTCTCCAGTGATGCTGGCTGCAGCTGTGGTGCTCAAGCTCAGACAGCTGACCACATCATCTGCAAGCGCCCTTATGGCCCTCCCTCGGGCACCCAAGGTCTTATGGACATTGGTCATTCTACCTGTTGCTGGCTTTCTGGCCATCATGCTTCCAACATATGAGCATGGTGACACATGCTTTAGCAGCATCAGTAGCACCCCGTTAGCCTGTCACCCCACCCAGAAAAAGAGTGGAAGATGATGGTCTTCCCATAGGGTTTGCAAACCCATGCAACAGGGATGGAATGAATCTCTCTCTCTCTCATCAAGAACAGCAGTAAAACCTATAGGAAGGAGCCAGGCAAACAAGGTTCTTTGGGTAGATGTGATATTTTTTATTAGACTAACTGAATAGTTGGAAAAATTGTTCTTTGAAAGTTTTCAGACACAGAAATCCCTCTTCAGGCATGTGGAGAGTCTGTTGGTGCGCCAATATGCAAAATACAGGTCTGGGGTTATCAGATGGCAGGCTGTTGTAACGTGCCATAAATCCAATGTCTATATTTAGTCCATGATTTTTTGTATCCAGGAGATTTATGATGTGCAGTTCATAGGCTTGTCTGCAAAAGGTGTTTTGTAGATTCCCTTTGAGGATTAGAACTGAGAGACTGGAGATAGGGGGTTGTCTTGTGAGAAGTGTGCACCCGCAGAAAATTGGGTATTTTTGTCTTCGATGGATTTTCGGTGTGCTTTCATTCTGGTACGCAGTTGTTGTTTGGTTTCTCCTACTTTTTTTCCATCAGGGTATTTTGTGCACTGGATGAGTTATAATACATTTCTGGAGATGTAGGCGCAAGATCCAGGAATGGTGATGGTTTTGTCTTGGAAAGTTTTACATTTCTTGTCCCAGCGTAGTCTGGATCCGTTTGGTGTATTTTGGGCCATAGGAAGTTTGCTTCTGGTGATGAGGTTGGTGAGGTTTAGTGCTTGTTTAAAGGCTGGGATGGGTGGGTGTGGGAAGATCTCTTTAAAAATTGGGTCTTCTTGTAGTATGGGTTGCAGTTGTTCGAGGATTTAGGAAGGAGTCAGCATGAGTCTGGATTCAAGTTCAAGGGCTGAGGTTTCTGCTGGTGGTGGCTGGCTGTATTATCTGCCTGTTGACCGAGGCCTATTTCCAGCCAGGCAGGGCATGCCTTTGGATGTCTTTCTCTAGCGCCCCTTTGGTCGTGCCCCTCTTACATTCCAGCAGGGTCTTGCTGGAGGAATACCGTTTTTCTGTCTTTTTATGCCGTTGTGGAATATAAAGGCACTTGTTCACCCAAAGGAGTTGTTCCCCTTCCTACTCAGCCCCGTTCATGCCAGCACACCACAATCCATCGTTTGTGATCTTGTGGACCAGCCAGATGCCACAAATATCATTGGGTCCATGTAACAGTGGGAGCCAGCTTGCTGGCCGAGGAGAACAGTCCTCTTTTATGCCAGTCATGGCACGGTGAATTGTTTCTGCACAAAGAGCCAAAGCATCAGCACAATGGCAAGGAGGGAGCCTATGACATTTGATGAAGAGTTTGGGTAACCTGTCCTGTCCAAGGCTTCCTGCAATCCAGTAGTGGTTCTTCATGCGATTCATTCTCTACCCTGCCTTAGGCTGATTTAGCAAGCTGGTGTTTTTTTGATGATATTATTGTCCCCTGTTGTTCAGAACGGAAGAAAGGAAGGATGGGCTTGGGGTCCCAGGGCAGAAGCAAGAGTCGCAAGACTTGGACATTTCACTTAGCCTCTCTGCATTCCCGTTTCTCCCTCTGCCGAATGGAGAAAATTGTACGTTACCAAAAGGCATTGAAAGATTTCATGTCCTTGCCCCACGAGCTGCTTGCAGATCCTCCGATGAGAAGATGGTGCAGAAACAGAGAGGTGTTCGCAGCGAGTCCTGCCTGGCTTTCACTCTGCTCTGCAGACACCATCCTTTTCTCCTGACTCTTCCTCACTGCCCACCAGCATCCAGCCCCATTGCTGGAATGAGGCTTACTGGTCCCTGCAGCACTGACATCTGCAGGGGTGGATCAGGGGGAGGGAGCATTGCACAGATGCACATGC
>NW_005843565.1:88068-91989 GCF_000455745.1 Alligator sinensis
TTCCTGCTCCGCCCAAAGATGAAAATCACCTGCCCAGCAGTGACAGCAGCATTTCTGCTCAGGCAGCACTGAGGGAATCATTGTCATCTACCCAATCCCTTCTAAGCTTTCATTCCACAGGTGTTAACGACCCTTTTTAATAATTCAATGTTCCACTAATCAGGTTAACCTTTCGTCTGCCATTCTGCTCTCTGTTGGCTGCTCCTGGTCATATAGCTCCTATTTCACAGCCCTGCAGATTGTTTTCAACTCATTCCAATGGTGTTATCTTCATTTTTACTTCAATTTTAAACAATCCCTTCTAAGCTTTCATTCCACAGGTGTTAACGACCCTTTTTAATAATTCAATGTTCCACTAATCAGGTTAACCTTTCGTCTGCCATTCTGCTCTCTGTTGGCTGCTCCTGGTCATATAGCTCCTATTTCACAGCCCTGCAGATTGTTTTCAACTCATTCCAATGGTGTTATCTTCATTTTTACTTCAATTTTAAACTGAATCATCCAGCCATAGGCCCCCAGCACATGAGTAAAACTTCTATCTTATTTTTAATGGGTGAAAATATGCATTGTTTTATATGTGATAATGCACTTCACCATACTTAAGGAAGTATGGGCTGAATGAATAGATTGTAAGGTGGATAGAAAACTGGCTGAAGCATTGGACTCAGAGAGTAGTAATCAATGGCTCAATGTCTAGTTGGCAGCCGGGATCAAGTGGAGTGCCTCAGGGGTCGGTCCTGGGGCCAGCTTAGGTCAGTATCTTCATCAACGACTTAGAAAATGGCATGGAGCGCACCCTTAGCAAGCCTGCAGATGACACCAAGCTGTGGGGAGTAGATACACTGGAGGATAGGGCTAGGATTCACAGTGACCCAGAAAAATTGAAGGATTGGGCCAAAAGTCATCTCATGAGGTTCAGCAAGGACAAGTGCGAAGTCCTGCACCTAGGAGAGAACAATCCCCGTGCACCGGTGCAGGCAGGGGCTGACTTGCAGGGCAGCAGCTCTGCAGAAAAGGATCTGGGGGGACAGTGGACAATAAGCTGAAAAGGAGCCAGCGGTGTGCCCTTGTTGCAAAAAAGGCTGATGGCATCCTGGGCTGCATCGGTATGAGCGGTGCCAGCAGATTGAGGGCAGCGATTCTTCCCTCTATTCAGCACTGGGGAGGCCAGATCTGGAGTGCTGTGTCCAGCTGCGGGCCCCTCCACTGTAGAAAGGATGTGGACACGTTGGAGAGAGGCCAGTGGAGGGCAATGAAAATGGTTGTGGGGCCGGGGGACAGGACTGGTGAGGAGAGACTGAGGGAACTGGGCTGATTTATTCCACAGAAGAGAAGTCCGAGGGGGATTTGATAGCAGCCTTCAGCTCCCTGCAGGGGGTTTAAAGGGGATGGAGCTGGGCTGTTCCCAGTGGGGGCAGATGACAGGACAAGGAGCAATAGGCTCAAGCTGCAGCAAGGGAAGTTGAGGTTGGATATTAGGAAAAACTCTCACGAGGAGGGTGGTGAAGCATTGGAACGGGTTACCCAGAGAGGTGGTGCAGTCTCCATCATTGGAGGTTTTTAAGGCCTGGCTCAACAAAGCCTTGGCTGGGATGATATAGCTGGGGCTGGTCCTGCTTTGATTAGATGTGACCTCCTGAAGTCCCTTCCAACCCTCATTTTCTGCAATTCTGTGATTCTGTGAAACAAGGCACTTGTCTCCCTTCCGCTAGGAACAGATCAGTTAAAACTTAACTTGAGGAGAGGCTGAGGGAACTAGGCTTATTCAGTCTGCAGAAGAGAAGACCAAGTGGGATTCGATAGTAGCCTTCACTTCCCTGCAAGGTAGCTCCAAAGAGGATGGAGCTGGACTGGTCTCAGTGGGGGCAGGTGACAGGACAAGGAGCAATGGGCTCAAGCTGCAGCAAGGGAAGTTGAAATTAGATATTAGGAAGATTTTTCCCACTAGGAGGGTAGTAAAACACTGGGACAGGTTACCCAGAGAGGTTGTAGACTCTCTATTCTTGGAGGTTTTTAAAACCCAGGTAGACAAAGCCTTGTCTGGGATGACGTAGTTGGGGCCAGTCCTGCTTGGAGCAGGGGATTCGACTAGATGTGACCTCCTGAAGTCCCCTCCCACCCTCATTTTATGTGATTTGCACCTTCCTTTTCAAAATCCTAGATCCACCCACGGACATCTCACCCTGGTTCCTGCCTGTGCTGCCTTTCTCCCTCTGCTTTCCAGATCTCTCATGCTCAGGTTATGCTGATTCAAAAGCCAGAGTCCTGGGTCTAAAACTGGACCCTGATCTTACTGCCCAGCCTGCTTCAAGGTATGGAAATGTTCCCTGCTGTGTGCATTGATCCTTTCACCTTTTTACCAGTGCCACCCACCCCGGCTCCCTTCCTGGTCTTGGTGGCTATGCCACAGGGCATGACTTTCTCACAAAAGATTCAGTGGCCGTGGCCAGCCTTAGGGAGCCTATTGATGTGCTAGCCCATTTATTCTTTTAACACGAGCTTGGAGGGCGTCTTTAGGTCAGACGCTCAGTTCTTTGCCAGGTCTCGCCGCCCCTGGAAAAAGGGTGGCGATGAGAATGGCCTTCAACAGGCGCTGACCTTTCAGAAACAGAGAATAATATTGTTGCCTGCGTGTCGGGTCAGAAGCTCGTGCCTTTCAAGGCTTCTCCCGTAGAAATGAATGACTCTCTTTCCCATATCAGGGAAAGGTTTTGGGTGAGCGAGTCATCCTGCCCTGCTGTTAATGGGACTCTTATGCAAAAGGCATCACACCGTTTTGTGACCCTATTAAATTCCCTGGGCCTGCTCTGCGGGGCAGAGGTCGCCCAGTCAGGAAACGAAAGCTGGTTACGGGGCAGGCTCTGTTACCTTCAGCTGTCTGCCAGGGGATAAAGCAAGGAGCTGTGCAAGGCAAACTTCCTTTCATCGTCCTCTTTATGCAGCTGTAAATTTCATGGGAGGAGCAGACTTTTTCATGACAGTCGTGACCCGCACGGACCAGAGGTACCTGTAAAACCTGCTGTAGGTGGCACGAGTTGGCACAGGTCTGTGCACATGGTGGGGGTGCTCTGTGCTCGCCTGCCAAGAACCGGGGTTCTTCACGATGATTTTCCACAAGGGAAAAAAGGCCGGTTTTCCCGAGAAGCAAAGGGGAATGCAGATTCTGGGCCAAGTGAGAGGACTGAGAAGGACTGGCAGGAAAGGCGAATACTGAAACAAGCCCTGGAGCTATTCTGTTCAGGGGAAGCAATCCAGCACGATTACACTAGATGCTAGAGAGAGCCTGGGAAGCCGGGAGGCTGCGTGTTCAAGGAAAGGGGCAACAAAGGTTGAGTGGTTTAAAGTGTGAGAGGGCTGGAAGAAAAGCAGCTGCTACTGCTTTCTGCTGTGCTGCAAAGGCATCAGTGCCCAGCCCGGCATGTTGTTAACCCTCTCGACCGACCCCTGCGAGTGCCCTGTTCTGCCCCCTCGTGTGCGCCCCACTGGCTGAACAACAGTGGGCCAACAAAAGTGACCAGGTGTTGGAGGGGGCTGACCCAAGGGCAGACACTGAAGGGTAAAAATGAGGCATCGGAGTGTGGGAACAGTTTGCAAACATTGGAGGGGGGTCCACAGCCAGGCTGGAGGGTGCAGTGCCAGTATTGTGACCCAAGTAGCCCCTTCCAGTCCTACGTTCTTCAACTGGGGAAAACAGGTGGGTGGCAGGTGCCTCCAGCCCTGCCCACTCCCCTCCAGCGGACGGCTGCTGCCTGGAGACTGGCAGGACCTCTCTGTCAGGTGGATGGGACGGTCACCTGGATTGGGAGGCCAAGACTAAAGGCCTTCATGGGGTCAGAGTCCTCTCTGACCAGCTGTGACTTGCATAGCATGACCCAAGGCCTTTTGGATGGTGGCCTAGCTTGCTTCTGCAAAACCCCTTTG
>NW_005843566.1:0-19466 GCF_000455745.1 Alligator sinensis
GTTTCCGCCCAAGTTGGAGATCTCCAGGGACGACCTCATTTAGGAGGACTCCACATCCATCTCGTGAAGAACTCTAAGCGCTGTGGAGCTTAACAAACCCCGTGTGTGCCTTAGAGGAGGATACAGGGGTCTGATCAACCTCTAGCCTCTCCCCGTCGCCGCCTGATCTCTCAACGTACCCTTCCCTGCGCGCTCAGTCCACGGAGCCTAACAAACTTCGTGTGTGTGTGTATCCAGAGCTCTTTCCGGGTTTAAGAGGTTCAAGTTTTCTACGGGTCTTGTTCGAGCGAGTTTTCTTTTCATTTGTAACTGCAACTTAAGCAAAGCTTTTCCTGCCTGCACCGTGACCATCTACGGTGTAAGTAAAATAATCTTTAATCAACCGCTATCAGTCCGTGCCTAATTCTAGTCCGCCGTGCCGAATTCCCTGACCCACGTGCCAGGGCTGCTGGCCACAGCCTGCCGCGCACCCCCGAAAGCCTCGGACCGCTCCCGGCCCGCACAAGGATCATAAATCAGATCCCATTTTGCTTTATTGTCAGTGCAGGGGGATCAAACTCCTGCACCAGCTTTGTACCAACTCCAAAGCACATTTCATTTGAACTTAGATTTCTATACAAGACTTCAATCGTAAAAGCGTACTGCCTAAAATGTGGTTTTCTACTTGATCAGTTTCCCATATGATCAGTGAAAAGCTGAGATTATGGTTTCCTAGGCAAAATCTACCCAGTATTCTTATCCTCTTAGGCAAAATCTTGGTGCAACATGAGAGTCTGATCATTACCACATCCCTTTACACCACCTTGGCTATTTAATCTATTTGTTGCATCTTGACATAATTGAAAATCATGAGTTTGATGTGTGAGGCCCCACATTTTTCTCACTTGTTCATGCATAGTTGTTTATACAGAGTTCCAATCTTGTACTTTAAGCACTACTCCTTATTGCTATTATTATTATTTAATTCATAGTAGAGGAAAAGCACCCAGAAGAATGAGAGACCCTTAATGGAAACTGTTTTGTGGCATACTAAGGAAAAATGTCAGCTATATTCCATTCAAACAATGAGTGCCTGTAATAGGACCCCTGCCCCATTACTGAAAGGGAGAAGGAGCCCAGGGCCCATTGGCCAGGCCCAGCCCCTTGAACAAACTTATAAAAGCCAAGGGGACCTTAAATAAAATGGCCATCTGCCACCCCATATGCATTGGCAGGCATTGAACAGAAAAAGAGGATCATGTGAACCAAGGAGAGGCTCATAAGAACATGCCCTGGCCCAGAAGAGGAAGTTTCAGGTGGAAGAGCTCTAAGGAGGAGCCTGTCCAGGCTGCCTACAGAGGAAGGACTCTGGCCACCAAACCTTGACTGAGGAACTTTGTGTTTTGGGAGTACATGTTTATGTTTTAATTTATAGTTAGACTAGGCCACACAAGGGTGGGAGAAGCCCTGTAACTTGAGCAGATATGTGCCTCAAGCTTTTGTGTTAGGACTACCATGGGGTGAGATTAATCCCAACTTTGCTCTTTGGGACCAGAAACTCCTGTTTTGATTTACATTTACACTGGAGGACTGGGAGTGGCTGTAAGAGGAAGATTGGAATCCACCAGGGTGTGACTGCGTTACCCAGCACAAGGTGCTCCCAGGGCCCAGAGTCCAATGGACTGTGTGGGGCAGAAACCCAAATAATTCAGAAGAAGGATAGTTGCATGTCAGAGGACTGAGTACCTGACAGCAAAGACTGAGGGGGTACAGGCTCAGAGCCTGTGAGGGCCTGATGGAAGCTGGGGCCTGAGAAGCCAGGGTCCTGGTACAGTGGACCTTGGGGTGAAGGGACCCAGCTAAATTAAAGTGAGCCAAGACCTATCCTAAACCTGTATCTGTCCCCTGGGGCAACCTTGCAATGAAATTACAACAGCAAAGACATGGCAGGAAAGACAACAATAAGGGTGGACCTTAGGGACCAACAGGTAAAGAGGTAGGAGCCAGGGGACCAGTCAGGCAAGAGACCTAGTTGCTCCAGTGCTGGACTCATTACAGTGTCCAATTGTGATTTATATGTTGATTCGAAATATATGTTTTCAAATGAAAACTTTCTGAATTATTTTATAAGTAAAACAAATTAGCAATTATTGTATAGTCCAGTTTCGTGCATCATAAACTTCATCATAAATCAAAATTCCACTTTCCCCGGGACATAGTTTCTAATCTATGTTGTAAGACAAGCAGTATTTTAGCCATCAGGATAGAGGCAGCAAAGGGATAGGACTTTAATCAGTTTCAGTTAATATGAATTGGATTTTACCGCTTGATTTTTTTCTACCTTGATTTTATTGTTAAAATCAAAGGAAAATAAAGTAAACAAAACTAATGGAAAAATATCTGAACTACATATAAATGGTTGCCAAATATCTCAGATAACAGAGTAAAAGTGGAGAGCAAATCAGTGTGCACTACTGGAATCAGTGGATACACTCTTTTAAACCAGATGGGGTCTAGTTTAGAGTGCATGTCCTCATGATTACCAACTTAATCTGGGTTACAGGTCACTTTCAGAATTAGTGGTTACTAATCTTTGATAAAATAAATCAAGAATCTTCAATTTCTGAACTAGGAGGTAGCATATCTTTAATAATGATTTCTATAAAATGAGTACTATTTCTTCTGCCTATGATGTTTAGTGGTTGTGCTGTGTAGTATAGTGGGAATCTGATCTTGTTTTGGGCTAATAGATGCTAATCTGAAGCAGTTAATAACCACCATCCATGGTACCAGAAACTGACTCAGTGATTAATATCAGTTGCTATTCAAATAGTGTGTGAAAGAATGCTGATAAAAAGATCACAAATTATCAGCTCCTACCATCCCTTAAGGCAGTAGTTTTCAACCTTTTCTAACTCAAGGCACAAGTCAGTAGACTGAAGACATCCCTTGTTAGCCTCAAGGGATCCTTCAGAAAATGCCAGTACTACTATAAGTCTGAATTTTCTGACACTACAGATTCCTATTTGAAGTCTCTGGGTTTATCTTGTGAATCCCATGCAGGTGCTTGCACATGTAACCTGGGTACACCCAAGGGTGTGCCCTATTCTCAATAGGATGGGATGGGTAGGCAGGAGGGGGTGTTGTGAGAGGGATGCCAGGATTTCGAGTAGATCCCCATTCCTCTATAGAGTTAGCCCAAGCCCAAAGTTCTTAACTATATACAATTTATTGAGTAATAATATACATAAACATAAAACTAAATATCATATACATATATTTACAGTGAACATTAACCAATAACCCAAGCAGCCTCTGCTGCACCCTGGTCCCAAGGCTCAGGCCCATGAGCCACCCTGTGCACCATGGGACCTGGCTGCTTGCTGGGAGATGTGGCCTGAGCCGCCTCACTGTGGGCCTCAAGGCTCTGCTGGGGTTGCAGGCTCAAGTTGCTGCTTGCGGCTCCCAAAGACTGGGCTCTGTACACTGAACTGTGCACCAGGATGGGCCCGATCAGTCTCACATCACTCCCAGGGCTGGGTCTCCATGCATCGTCCCTGTACACTGTCAACAGCCCATGCAGTCTCGCACCACTCCCAAGGCTGCTCCTCCAGTGGTAGCTTCATGAGCCTGGGGCCTATTTCCCACAGAGGGAGAGCTCCCCAGCTTTTCTTGTCTCCACTCTTCTTGAGTCCCTCACTGCATCTCCCCTCGTGCTGGGCACACAGCTCCTTTTATATGCTCCAGGGCTCCACCCCTAAGTCTTACAGACCTGACAGTTTACAGTCTTCAATCAGGTCCAGGGGAGGTCTTCTCCCCCTCCCCTCAGGAAAGGGGCATGACATTATTTTTTCCTGCTGCCTCCTGACTGGTGGATGGACTTCACCAATCAAAACAGCAGGATCTCAAGCCTGGGCCTCAACCCAAGCTCTGAAAGGCGAGACTGCTACACACATTTAACCATGATAATATCATGTGGCACCCTGCAGTGCCTTTAAAAGGATCCCATAGATCCCCAGGGTGTTATGGCACCCTGATTGGGAATCACTGAAATGAAGGACCTTCATAGGCACTTGCAACAGAAACCCCTCTCTCCCGAGAGAGGCTCTTTGAACTTAAAGCAATTTGTGAAGGAAACATAATTGAAACAAAGAGAAAATATTCAGAAAAGCTGAATCTGAAAGCAGAATTAGGACACTCACAATCAATTTAAATATCAACTAAAAGATTTTTTTTTTCAAAAAAATTCTGGAAACTCTAGAGATATAGCCCACCGCTTCTAAATCATCAAGTTCTGGGAAAAAAAATCCTGGACATTCTTGTTAGCCAAAAGCGTGCAACTTTAAAAAAGGTTCAGTAGAGACCTCTGAATGCAGCTTTCAAAATATTCAAGAAGACCAGAAAGCTACAGTATCCAAGTCACCATGGCTGAAATAATTGGCTTGGATACTTTACATTGTTGCTGCAGACTATGAAAATCTCCCCAGGAGAAAACAGTGAATGGATGATTCATAGTAGAATAGTGTTAATTATGAAAACAGAAGTATGGGTCATCAAATCATTTCCAAATACAAGTCATGAATGCCTCTCAGGCATGTGAAAACTATTAATATCAATCAGTTCAGCTCTATGAACCACTTAGGCATAGATGTGAAAAAAAAAATCAACTGAAATATAAGGGGCATCAGGTGTAACTTCTCACTGATTGTTTCTGCAGGGAAAATAAACAAGAAATGGAAAGCTGTGGAGAAAGACAAATGAGGAATAAGTCACAATCTAAAATTATATACTTATATTAACAAAGAGTATTTATATGTATTTATACATATTTGAATGTACATAAATACCCCTATGTAAAAGACCTGAAAAATGTCATAAAGTGTCATACAAATTGTAGTATATCCATAATATGTGTATAGAGAACATAATATGAAAGGAGGGAGTCTATTTATCTTGCTCTTTCCCAAAAAGAAGCAGCAAAAAAGACAAGTTTGGAACTTACAGTATTGAATCATAGAAAATATTGCAAATGTGAAAATTCTTTGATCAAGAAAATTATTACATAAAAGCTACAGTAAAAGGACAATGTTGGAGACTGGCTAATGAGGTAGTATAAGATATAAGGAGATACATATGTACCATATATCATCATCAGATACCTTTACCAAAAGCAGTGCTGCTACATGGAACACAGAGACAATGGCCTGGTTTAAAGACTGTCCCTTCACTTAATAGTTGATTGAATGAGGGTAGGCATGCTAAATATAGGTCTCATACAATTTTTCTCTTTTCTGAGAATATAAGGGGGTACAATATTTTACTCGCATTTTCATAATTGTATTTATGATATTTTGCTCAGTGCTACACCTTTCCCTATCTCTCCCTTGTGACAAGTCACAGAAATTAGATAATACATTTCATCCTTTTGTTATCACCTACTAGATTTTTAGACATCAGGACATACAATGCTGGTGTGATGCTAAGCAAGCCCATGCTGCTTTACAGCCTTTAAAGTTACAAAGTAATATGCCATGCCTGCTAGCACACAAGAATTTGTTATACAACAAGCGCTACAAGAGGCCTTCTGGGATTAAGTACTGGGTTGCAGCAAATCAGCAGCAGTAAATTAAACACATCTACTGAAGAGAATATTTATTTGTGAGGATCCTTGCACCCAAAATAATGAATTATTAATATGTATATGGTAATTCATTAATTTCATGATTTAATGTAGGTACTTGTATGTTTAACATTGTATCTATTAAAATATCCAGACATTGACCTTCTTCATTTGAGAATCAAATGTTCACTGCATTAATAATGAGTAATTTACCTGTGCACCTTGGATACACTAAGAAGATGTATCATCATTTTTATTCATTGTATCTAAATTTGTTGTAGAGAAAACAACTGACTTCTACAAGATGGGGGAAAGGACCTTTGTTTTAATGGACTCTATATATGTAAAGCTTGTTATGTGATAACACAATATACATTTCTATTACATGTAGTTTCTACTCCCAACATAAATTCTACTCTCCATTAATATTTATATTTTCCCTCACATAATTCTACTGGATAATTAAATTAGCAAAAAATGATGTGTTGAAGTATATGGTAGTATAATTGGTCTAGACAGTTGGACATGTGTCTGTTTTGGAAACTGAAAAGAAACAAGGTACATATTACAATATAATGTGTGTCTTTATATGATATTTTATTAAAAGCTGAACTTGTTTACAGTGGAGGAATATTGACACAGTGAGGATAGTTCAGTGAACACTATGTATTTCCAGGGTGAAAAATAGAGGCAGGAGAAAGAAGAAAGAAAAGAGAGAAAGGGGTGTTTCTATTCTCTGTCCTGTTCTGTTTCACAAGACTTGCCATTATTTTGAAATTCCCTTGGCACTGCATGCAAGGAAAAAACAGCAAAAATAATCCTTCCAGAATAATGGGTTGCACCATGTAACACTATCAAATCCTTTCACCCGCTGAGAAGTTGTCATCCATAGAAATCAAAGAACTACTATAATGTAGCTGGATTTTTTTCCAGTAGTACAGAAAAAACGCTGTACTTCATTGTACATGTAGCAGACAGGAAAATTCAAACGGTTGGATCTAATACACATTTTCAAAAAGAAGGCTCAAAGACTTCTAGCTTCCAGAAAACTGGAGAGTGATCTTCTAGATCTATTCATGTAATAAGCATGCAGCAAGTAGGGTGACCACCCATCCCTAACTTGGCAGAACATTCCCAAAATGTGGCCACCAAGTCCCGGGCCTGGGCTGAATGACTCTGGGACAGCACTTGTCCCAGATTCCAAGTATCATGCATGGATGCAGGTTTTCTGTTCACTGTGGAAAAACGCAGGAAACAGTGGGTTTCCCCTTGCAAGCTGGCAGAGTTTCAGCCTGCAAGGGGCTGCTTAGGGCTATGGGGAGGGAAATGCAGGGAGTGCCATGTGCATGTGCATGTGCACACATGCTGCATGTGGTTCATGGGGCCAGTCCATGGCACCTACTGTACATGGCACCTATGCCAGACCAGTCCTGCATGCTAGATTCAGCGTTAGTCTGTGGGCCCAATACAACTCATGAATAATCCCCCTGCCACTCATCTGGTCCTGCAGCACTCATCCAGACCACAGGTCCTGAGGAACTTGGCACCCCTGTCTTAAGAGCTACATAGAATCATAAAAAAGAAGGGGTGGAAGGGACTTCTGAAGGTTATCTAATCCAACCCTCTGCTCAAGAAAGGAGCATCCCGATCCAACCATCCCAAACAAGCCCTTGCCTAACCTATTCCTAAAACCGCACAATCAACCCTGTCAAATGCCTACAACCCACATTGCCCAAAGACATCAAAAGCACCTTAACCTGCCACAGGTAATGAAGGGGGAAAAGCATGGTCAGTATCCTGCTGCTGCATGAATAAATGAAGGAAGATTTAGTGCTTGACTTTTCGCTGACAACAGTACTGCATTCCTGATTCTAGACATGAATAGGGATCAGAATTTTCCTTCTACCTCTGTTCTGCCCCACTCCTCTGTAAAATGAACATCAAGGCCAGATGAGAGTGCAGTGTTCTGCCTGAACCTTGCAACCAGTTTGATATCTTTTGTTGCCAGAAGTCTGTGGCTTATTTTCTCCTGATCCTTGACAAAGTGACAGTAATTAAACTATTCTAACACTAAGAAGAATAACTGAAATATCAGTAGTATAGAATGTACACATTTTCGTTCTACTACTGACACCAATTAATGCTAATACACCTGTTAGTATATATAGGGAAGAGTTTTGGCATTGACCTGGAGCTGTGGGAGCAAATCGCTTGTAACCATCCATCCTGGAGGTCCTGCAGAGCACTGGCCTTCAAGCAGCAGTGCACAACAAATGCAGTGATGAAGCAGATGGCCAGGAAAACAAGGACCTCTCATGTCCAGTCTGCATTGCTCTCCTTCCCCTGCTGTAGCACATTGTTCAGGTCAAAGATTGGGCTTATAAGTCACTTGCATACCCACATGACCTAGCCATCACCCCCGTCCTCTCTCTTTTGTCTCTCTTTTTTCTCCTTTTTCCTCTCTTTCTCCTTTTTGCTCTTCTCCCTCCCTTTATCTTTCTCGCTTCCTTTCTGTCTTCTCCTCCCCCCACCTCCACCTGCTGGATGTGGTCATCTTTGCTCATGAAGGACAAACAACACATACATAGGGAAGAAGTGTAACTTAAGGCACTGAGCTGCTGATCCAATCTCTACTTTTGTCAAATGTACATTGAATATGGCATTCAATAATGCCTTGAACCTCTCAATACTTTGTCAACCACACACTAATCTCATAATGTGTGACAGGATTCTCAGGCTGTTTATCACCCGTTGTTATTGTCATACAAACACTTGATTTATTGACTGTAGGAACATGAGGAATAGCATTCAGAAAATTCATCCACTGCTACACCTGAAAGGTAAAATTTGTGTGTCGTACACAGGCATCTAATCAATACTCAAGTGTGCAAGAACAGTTCAAATGAGGATTTGAGGGCTCTCATAATCTTTGTGCTATCTATGTGGAATTTACATTGATAGAATGAAACTGCTGCTTCTTTTTAAGTTAGAAGTTGATTAAGTAAAATGAAGATGCCCCATATCTACTTTCCTGCCTTTCTTGCTTAATGTCAGGATATGCCAACTGTCATGGTCAAATGAAGGAGAACTTCAAGGGATATTTTTATCTTGATGACAAAGTTGCTACTTATTTTTAAAGAGAAACAGCTTAGCCTGTATTACTGCTGCTAACAGCAAGTCCTGACAATGCTTGGAAGATTGGTATCAGGTATCAGGTTTTTGGAACATGAAACATATTGCTTCAGCAGCAGAATTTTCCATAAAATGGCCATCCCCAAATCTGACCCAAAATGTTTCCAAATGTCCCTTCCTTGATGTACAACCTTTTTATGTGAAGTGCATTCCCTAGAATAAAGTATTTAAGGTGGGAGTCAGTTCTGGAAGTATCACATCATGATTGATTCTGTCCATTTCTAACACTGAAACCTTGGGAAGATCCCTGAGCATATTCAATAGACACAATTTCTGCAGCATAAAGGTCTGACAAGAAACTAAAAGCAATATTTCTGATTACCTTCACAGCATCAGCACTTGCTCTGCTAATACTCTGAAGTGACCTTTCATTCTGCATATATTTTTTCCAAGCTAAAAAAGAAATGAGTAGCCACATTGATCTGAAAAACTCCCTAAAACTGAGTCCTAATCAATGTGACTTGAACTATTCTGTCCAAAAAGTTCTGGGAGAATAATTTCTGTAGTTCAAGTCTTCCTATAACCCAATCTCATTATCATCCCACAGGCCTTTCTCAAGTTCTATAATGCCCAAATACAGCTTCCTGCTCTGGCTAAAGTCCACAGTTGTCTGCTGCATAGATTTCTAAAAAAACCCCCACCATTTAAACTTCATTTTGCCTTCCTTCCACTGTTACCTCTAAAGGGGTAAACATCTCTCTTTAGGCCACCTAGACTCTCCAAAATAAAGCTTATTTTTCTAAACATGGTACCATGCAACAATTGAGTATTAAGCTTCCAACAGGGCTGGCTGACTTGAATGGAGGGAAGACCTAACATATACTGAAACAAACCGTGATCTGAAATACTTGTAGGGACCATGTGGATGGAAATTAAAAGGTATAGGATAATAAATAAAAATATATCAAGAAATAAAAAAAAAGTATAAGTAAGCCATAGCCAGAAAATTTCCACTAGTAATCAACCTACTGTGTGATCCTACTCAGGGTAAAGCCAAAGTACTTGAAAACAAATAGTTTAAAGAGCCTGAGAGAAGGGTGGATGCAACTCCAAATGACTCCTGTGTATCTTATCAACAAGAATACAATTAAAATCTCCCTTCTTCTTTCCCTTCTTCCAAAATTCAAAATAGAATAATTAGGCAACTTGCCAACAAAGTCCCAATGCCAAACTCTTGCCTGTTAAACCCCAAAGAGCCCTTCTAATAGGACAGGTGACCTTTCATATTTTGCTTGATCAGCAGCCAAGTGCTCATCCTTTAAAACTGGAGAAACATTTTAAAAAGAACTTTAACTTTACAGGGGCAGAGCAAGGACAGAAATACCATATATAATGATTTCTTCTTTAACCACTTGATTAACAAGGCTGAGTGCATTAAAAAACAGCAGCTTTGCTCACACAGGGAAGAAAGGTTTCGCAATAAATTACTTTCTCCTACTGCAAAAAAAACTCCTCATCAGAGGCGATACGTGGATATGAAAATCTTAGCTCTTGCCCACAGGTCAAAACTTCTGAATCAGCAACAAACGGTGGTGTTTGCATCTGCTCCCTCAACCCAGCCATGCCAAAGCTGGAATGAGGCAGCAAAAAAAACCCCCAAACCTCCAAAAAACACATAAAATCACCACTGCACAACAAGCCTAAAACTACATTCAGAATAACTACTTAAAGTAACATGCTGTTTTTATGAAGAACAGCATAAAAGAAAAGAAACAAAAAATAACAACAAAAGTCTAGCTCAACCAATATCCTGAAAACTCCCACAATCCCCTGAGGGAGAGAAAGAGAAATCAGTAACGTAGCACAGAATAACAAATACAACAGTGTTATAGCACTTACTAGGGATGTGGGAAAGCCAGGTTCAAGTCCTCAGTGTCTTTTAGGTAGAGGTATAGAAGTCAGACGTTTCCTTTCTCACCAATGAGTGAATACAGTAAAACAGATCAAGCAGGAAGAGAGAAGCAAACACCATAGGACAGGAGTTGAAAATTGTCTATCTGCTTTATGCAAAGACTTAGTTTGAAATGCAGAACAGTTCTTCCATTAGACAGAAGCTTACAATGCAGGTGAAGCCAGTTTTCATATCCGCTAAAGTTTAGTAGATGAGCTAAGGGAATGAGAAGTTGGAATGTGTGTAGAACTCTGATTTAACAATAGTGAAAAATAATTACTATATAAACTTGAGGGAAGCAAGCTAAGTGTGTTTAAGTAAAAAAAAAATTATAGATTAATTTTGAACAGAAGCTCAATACCTCCAACTTTTCAGAGACATCTCTGAATGTAACATCCTCCTGATGATCAGGAATGCAGTCATTACAGAAGGGTTTGGGCTTTTTGTTTGTTTTCTTTTATGGAGTTCAGAATATACACTATTCTGTTGTCATCATTAAATTGCCATCAACTTTTCCTTTCCATAGGTAGTTTTGTACTGACAATATTTTGAAGAATTAGTGGTAAAACAGACCTCTGAGATGCACAGAAAACTATCTTTTTCATTGTCTTTGAAATAAAAAAAAATATTTTTATTAGGATAGAAACAAAGTGCTCTAAATTAATGGTTAGGTGACAAAGGAGAAACAGATCTGAACTGCATCTTTACTGTCTGAAAGTTAGCAAAACAGGAAATTACACATATTTATAGATATTGAAAATGTAGAAGGTAGGGCAAAATTAATACTTTGAATTAGTAAAATAAAAAATGGACACAATATGATTTAGAGATTAGAGAAGGTAAATTTTTACCAAGTTGATCTGAAAAATAAGGAAGCATGTCTAAGTGTATCTATTAAAATACTTGTATCATACTAATATCTACGGTATGTCCTCAAATCTCAAAAATATTATTTAAGCCATAATTTATTTTCAGTGCATATGTATTTTATTTGACATTCCATATAGGCATAGAAGAAAGAATGACAGTTGCTTTAATGGAATGTGAAAAACAGTCCCTGTCCTTCACATTCATTATCAGCTATACTTTCTTGGTCTGATTCACTAAAGAAGTCAATACATTATCCTATGGAGAACTTGCAGAATGATGCCTGACAAGGTATTGTGGGGAACATTAGAAGAAAGGAAATGTAATGGTTGTCACAACATAATATCACGTGTTTACTTGCTTTACTAAAAATACTATATATATATATATATATTTTTTTTCTTTTACTTGCTTTACTAAAAATACTATAAATAAATAAATATATATAAAATACATATAGTATATATATTATATATCTATAGTATGTTTATATATATACACTATATATAGTATAGATGCATATATAGTATATATATAGTATATTATATATCTATATCTATATATATAGTATTCTTAGTAAAGTAAGTAACCACATGATTTTATGTGTTTTAAGTAAAATATAGTGTTTTATAGTGAATCAGACCAAAAAAGTACACCTGATGTATCTATATATACATATTGGTTATTCCTTATTTATTTATTGACATTTAGTATTTTAATAAGTCGTGTGTGTGTGTGTGTGTGTGTGTGTGTGTGCGCATGCGCACGTGTGTGTGTGTATCATATAGGCACTTTTGAATAAATGTGATTACTTGTAATATCTTTAAAAACACTAATAGATTCAGGCACATACTGGCCTAGGAAAGGGATTGAGGAAAAAGAAGGCATGGAATAAAGGAGATGAAGTTGAGATAGAGAGGGAAGAAGTGAAAGGTATGGATAAAGAAAGAGATAACAGAGAAGGAGAGGAACATATAGCAAGTCAAGCAGCATACCAAGATAAGGTTAAATCAACTGGTAACACTAAGTAAATCAAAAGACAAAAGTTAAATTAAATGGCAGAGTGAGTTAATGAAATGGCAGCGATGAATTAAAAACAGGCCAAAACCCAAAAGACAGCAATGGAAAAGTTAATCAAATGGCAGCAATGAAGTGAAAAGTGGCAGAGTTAATTAATGGCAGCAAAACACAGACAGATAATCAGATGGCAGAAAAAAAGGATTAAAAACTGGCAATATTTATCAGTAGCAGATGACATTTAGACTGTGTAGAGAATCAAGAAGATGGCAGTTGTACAAATGTTGCTGTAGGAGACTAAGAAGTCACTCCCCCAGAGCCCAGTAGAAGTCAGAGCCAGAGACAGCAGCAGAGCAGGGACTAGTAATAGAATATTTTGTAGACTACCCAGACAGTACATCAGTGGTAGGACTGAACTAAACTGACCATTAACTCCATTTGAAGGAAGAAAAGTGACAGGATCAGCTTGTCTTCTTAGCAGTTTGTAATAGATTCTTTAGGTGTCTGTTTTGCTGAAAATTGGAGTTATTGTAGCTCACCACCCAGGCTAGCCTGTGCAGTCCTTTATTTTCAGAAGGGACTTTGAGCATAATTTACTTCCTAAAGGACCTACTAGGGTTGGAGCAGCCTACTAGGGTTGGAGTTGTATTACAGTCATTACAATCCATGGAGAGAAAAGCAAGGTTTCTTTTAGTACCATATATGAGCAACTCTTCAAACAGAAAGTCTGTCATTCCAGTATCAGTAATAACTGAAACATTAAAAAAATCTAATGAAATGTTCTTTAATTGAAATGGTACCTTTCTCTTCTCAGTCAATTCTTTTGAGGAAGCAAATTAATAATTATTGTCATCCATTTTCATTTGCTAGTGTCTTAGGTGCAATTAAACATAATAGAATAGTGCTTGGCAGCTGTCAAAGCAGAGATAATTTCCTTCTTGATCATGTTCCCAAGAGTTTCAATAATTTTCATTTTGAATATTTGCCCACAAATTGATTATGAATTACCTTCAAGGTAGTTCATAAAAGACATTTTTTACCAGACTATCGTATTTCCCAAAAAACCTCACATGCTTCAAAAAGTATGCCTATTGCAGGCCAAACAGAGCTTATCTATTAAACATCTAAGAGGAATGTTTTCTGGTTCTCAATATGTTGGGGGTGGGGCAATACAGCAGTGACTGAATACCAGGCAATCCAGGAAGTTTTTGGAGTTGGTTGGGGACACCTTCCTGGTGCATGTGTTGGAGAAACCAACTAGAGGCCATGCATTTCTTGACCTGCCATTCACAAACAGGGAAGAGTTGATGCAGACTATAGAAGTGGATGGCAACTTGGACAGCAGTGACCACATAATGATTGAGTTCAGGATCCTGAGGAAAGGAAGGAAGGAGAACAGCAGAAGAAGGACCCTGGGATTTCAGAAAAGCAGACTAACTCACTCAGAGAACCAATGGGCAGGATCCCCTTGGCGGCCAGTGTGAGGGGAAAAGGAGTCAAGGAGCACTGGATGTATGACAAATAAACCTTACTGAGGTCACAGGAACAAACAATCCCTACAGAAAGACCAGCAAGTATGGCAGAAGACCAGTTTGGCTTAGCAGGAAATTCCTCAATGAGCTAAAACATGAAAAGAAAGCTTATAAGAAGTGTAAACTTGTACAAATAAATAGGGAGGAGTAAAACAGTATTGCTCAGGCATGCACAGATGAAATCAGGCAGGCTGAAGTCCAATTGGAATTGCAGTTAGCAAGTGATGTGAAGGATAAAAAGAAAGGCTTCTACATATCTATTAGCAAAATGAGGAAGATCAGGGGAAGTTTGGGTGCTTTACTGAATGGGCAAGGCATCCTAGTGACAGATGGTGCAGAAAGGCTGAATTACTCAATACCTTTTTACCTCAGTCTTCACTAGCAAGGTCAACTCTCAGATTACTGCACATTGATAAAAGCTGGATGTATACAAGTCCATCAGGTCAGATGAGATGCACCAGAGGACGTTGAGGGAGTTGGCTGATGTGATTGCAGAGTCAATGGCATTAATCTTTTAAAATGCATAGCAATTAGGAGAGGTCCTGGATGATTGGAAAAGGGAAAATAGAGTGTTCATCTTTAAGAAAGGGAAGAAGGAGGATCCTGGGAACTACACACTGGTCAGCCTCACCTTAATCCCTGTAAAATCATGAAGCAGGTCCTCAAGATAATCCACTGCTAAGCACTTGGAGGAGAAGGTGGTGATTAGGAATAGCCAGCCTGGATTCACCAAGGGCAGGTTGTGCCTGACCAACCTGATTGCCTTCTATGACAAAATGAATAGTTCAGTGGATGCAGGGAGACTAGTGGACATGATATACGTTGACTTTAGCAAGGCTTTTGAGACAGTCTCCCACAACATTCTCATGAGTGAGCCAAAGAAGTACAGGTTAAATGAGTGGATTGTAAGGCTGGATTATCAGGCTTGAAGGGTAGTAGTCAATGGCTCAACATCTAGTTGGCAGTCAGTCTCAAGAAGAGTGTTCCAGGGGTTGGCTCAATGTCTTTATCAAAGATCTGGAAGATGGAATTGAATGGACTCTCAGCAAGTTTGGAGATGACAACAAGCAGTGGAATTATTATATACTTTAGAGTGTAGGGCTAGACATATTGGAGGATTGGAGCAAAAGAAATCTCATGAAGTTCAATAAGGATAAGTGCAAGGTCCTGCACTTAAAATGGAATAATCCCATGCACTGGTAGAAACTGACTGGCTAAGCAGCAGCTCTGCAAAAAGAATCTGGGGGTTATAGTAGACAATAAGCTGAATGTGAGCCAACAGCATGCCCTTGTTGCAAAGAAAGCTAATGGCATACTGGGCTGTATTAGTAGGAGTGTTGCCAACAGATAGAGGGAAGTGATTATTTCCCTCTATTCAGCACAGGTGAGGCCACATCTGGAGTAGTGTGTCCAGTTTTGGAGGCCCTCACTACAGAAAGGATATAGAAAAATTGGAGAGTCCAGCGGAGGACCATGAAAATGATTGGGGGGGGGGTGTGAAGAACATGACTTATGAGGAGAGACTGAGGGAGCTGGACTTATTTCGTCTGAAGAAGAGAAGACTGAGGTGGATTTAACAGCATCATTCAACTACCTGAAGGGTGGAGCATAGAGCTACACTGTTAGAGGAAAGAAGATGGAGTTAGACTGTTCTCAGTGGTAGCAGATAACAGAACAAGGAGCAATGGTCTCAAGTTGCAGCAAGGGAAGCTTTGGTTAGATATTAGGAAAAACTCTCTCACTGGGAGGCCAGTAAAGCACAGGAATGAGATACCCAGAGAGGTTGTGGAATCTCCATCCTTGGAGGTTTTTAAGACCCAGGTACACAAAGCTTTGACTGTGATGACAGAGTTGGAGATGGTCCTGCTTTGAGAAGAGGTTTAGACTAGATGACCTCCTGAGATCCCTTCCAACCCTAATTTTCTATGATGCTATGATTCTTTGCAGCCTGATCAAATACAGGAGCCTTTCCAGATAAGGTACTCAATATTTTATTCGATAATTAATTCAATACAGTTTTATTAATTGTATGGTCATACTTCAGACAAGTGATTGTCTCCCAGGGTACCACAGCAGTCTGGGGTGCAGTGAGATCCCTTTAAGATTGCCATGGCAGTTTATTTAAGGAATACTTGACTTGGTTTCATTTTATTGCCTGCGCCATAAGCTTTTCTTTTGCGACGTTCAACTTTAGAAAGAAATTCTCATTTTTGTAAATATATCCCATTCAGTTTTGCTAATGATGTTTTACAAAAAATATCATCAGCTAACTATAAATGTATGTAAACACAAGGTGATCTATGAACTTCTAAGCAGCCAGGTGTGATCAGGCATGACTGATGCTATGACTACACAGTAAACTTAGCATGTCAGGTAACAGTGTCCATGTCATGCTTCAGGCAGTCTAAATTCCAAACTGGAAGCACATTAGTCACGCCCACCTGCCATAGCAGGTGGGCCAATCAGTATCGATGTGAGCAAATTATTGCTAATGATCAGTACTATTTAGTCCACCTGCTGTACTGTAATGTTCACAGCTCATGTCTACACAAGATGCATTACTGAACAGCGGACTAATCTTTTGTACAGAATGGTGTCACCATATAACTGTGCAGCAGCTACTCCACAGTTAATTACGCTAATGCACAGTTGTCTACTACCTGTAAATGCAGGTAGTAGCTTAACTGTGCATTAGCTGTGTCACAGTAGTTCATGTGTAGAAGCTGACCAGGAGCAATTTGTTCTGAAGCAGCCCTGCCAGCAGGGCACCTGCTGCTGCCTGGCTAAGGTCGGATGTTGGGGGAGATGCACTCGCTGCAGGGGCAGCTGTCTCCCCACTACATGGGGATTGGGACCATCTTGATCCCCACATGGCCAGAAGAACTGTCCCACCAGCTGGGATTGATGCATCCCAGCCACGTGGGGATTAGGTCAGGGCTCAATCCCCACATGGCTGAGAGAGGCATCCCCACCTGGTGGAAATGATACCAGGCAGGCACATAGGGATTGGGAGGGTCCCTATCCCCACATGACTGCTAGGCAGCATTCGCACACAATGGAGATCCAACCAAATCCCCACAGGACAGCTCACCCCACAATATGGGGATTGGGACCAGCCCTGTGCCCCTTGCCAGCTCCAGGCTGCCGCAGTGGGGCAGAGAAGAGCAGTGGGTCAGGAGCATCCCTGGTCTAAGCTGTTTCCGTTGGGAGCAAATTTGTTCCTACGCAGGCACATGTATAAACCCCTTCCCAGGCACAGTTTACTGCACCTTATTTAATGTGCAGTAACTTAATAATGCATTAATAGCACATGTAGATGTACACACTATGTAGATGTGTAATATACAGATATGTTATACTGGAATAAAAATGCTGCTTATCACCTGTTGTTTCCCAGAAGCAAGTTCCGCAGCATTGCTATTTTGCTAATTTTAAGGAAGAAAATAATATTGACAACAAATAATAAGTATTTCACACTTTCACATTTGCTTTCTTGCTACCCATGTGATGCAAATATAGACAGCTACCTTTTTAACCTGTCTTTAAAATCAGTGCAGCCTGCACCTTTACTTAAATGATTGGCACTGTTGACTTCATTGAAAACATTCGTAATATCACTGACTTCACTGAAACTACTCCAATAAAGAGTATGTATCTACAAAAAAGGAGGATTTAGGTTTTAATAGGTAACCATGAATAGTAGCAAGGTAAGATAAGCAGTAAAATGCAAGCAAATTAATATCAGATCCAAGGAACTGAGGTGAATAATACATGCTGATATACCTACCATACAGCTTATTCTGACAAGCTGTGCTTAAATCTTCCACAAACTGGACTGTATTTTTTGGTTTAAGCAGAGATTATGGATTCTTATCTCATTACCTGAATTAGTTTTTGTGATCTCCCATGTTCCTCTAGACTTATTGTTCCTTTGTTTTTCTCTCCAAGCACTGTTTCACATCTCTTCCTCTCTTCCCCCTCCTTTGTCTTTTGTATTCTACTATCTTTCTACTTCTTATGCCCTGCTTTTTGCATGTCCTTTCATAGCACTTGATGAAGTGAACTTGGGTTTGTGCTCTCTCTGTGTAACTTATTTAGTTAGTCTACAATAGTGCATATCTATCTTGCCTTCTGAGTGCCATAAGCACTAGGATTCAGCATATCAACTGATCAGCGCAGCAATGACTTTCCTTCAACACATGCATGAAGCCCCTTTAAGAACATAAAAAAACCCTTCAAACTGTTTTTATTGCATGTTTACATCAGAATATTTTTCACTTCGTTACAACTGAATGATTCAGCCTAGCATTAATAACAATAATTGTGTGCAGCTTTTTTTCTTGAGAATTATTAAAATGAATACACGGGCTTTAGTAATAGCTATATCAGTCAAATTATATTATTTTGCCTATACCATTACAACCTTAATGCTTTTACATCTACTATATAACTAAGTGTAGGTATCAGGATTATAAGTGTGAGTTACATTTTTTAAGAGCACGCATGAAAGCATTATTTTACCTTTGACTCATTTATGTAATTCCGTGTAATTAAAAAAATTCACTGGATGTATAATATTGCATATAATAGAAGCTGACTAATTAAAATAGCTGGGAATCATATTCAAGATCCTTTTATGTCTCATGCATGTCTAAACAGACTAGCAATAAAGCTTTAACCCAAGCTCAAATAAGTTTGATTAGCAATTTGGGAAAATAACGAGATGTGCCAATTTATGCTCCTTTAATTCAAAATAAGATTTTATGCAGGTCATCATCTTTATTTTTAACTGAATTCATTAGCCATAGCGAGCAGGTCTACACATGCCCATACAGTGCCATTGTTACTGTGCTGTCATTTAGTACAGCATGCTATAATGTGGGAGCACATTGCTACTGTGATGTAGCTGCGGCATCACAGTTTTTGCCCGTTGACACTATATTGCCCTATTGCGTTGCTAGCGCAACATAGTATCACATGTAGATGCACCCACTGAGTAGAAAATAAGTTAAGCTCCAGTAATATGCCAAAAATGTGAAGGCTATCACACTTGTTAATTATTGCTAGTAACTTCAAATATTTGCTTTCATATGAGTATAGGTCTTTAACATCAGTTTTCACTTTGGTTTTTTGGTTTTTTGTTTTTCTGACTAATGTGTTATTTTCCCAAGTATTCCCTTGGTATGTCACCTTGGAGATATAGTAGTTCATTTGCACCTTATACCACCTTATTTAATAAAATATACTATATGGTAAATTAGCATGAAATATAAATGATACTGTCTCAAAACTTGGGCTTAAGTAAAGTAAGAGCACAAAGTAAGTGTAACTAAAGACCAGAATTAAAAGTTATACCACTGCATTCCTG
>NW_005843566.1:19497-38279 GCF_000455745.1 Alligator sinensis
ATGAGACTTTACTGAATCATCTTCTTTATTGCTTTTCACTGCAGAATTTAACAGCTCAGTTCCACTGATGTAATGAAGTTAGACGTGACCTTTAAATTTAATCTCAGTTTTCCCATCTCCAAAATTGGGATAGCAGTGACTTATTTTACAATGTTATTTAGAGGACTGAATAATCAATGCTTAAAATTACCTGGATAAATGCTAAGAATTATTTTCAAGAAATTACACCATTGTCTTCTTTCCTATACTTTGTTTCTCACTGGCAAAAGTGTACGGGGGGGGGGGGGGGGGGGGGGAAAAAGAGAAATGGAATAAGAGTTCATAATAAAATACATTTCAATTTATCATTTCCTCCTTCCCTACATTCTTCAAGGCATACAGGTCTGTTTTGTTCATGATGTTTTAGACTTATACACATATCCAAGAATTGACAGCTTAATTTAGTTTCATGATTTTATATATATTAAAGTTCAACATAGAGCTTTGGAGGACATAGGTTTTTGTTTCACTAATATGAGATTTGGGATTTTTTTTTCAGACTTAAATTCTAAGATGTTCTATGTTTTTCATAGAAAGAAACTCCATGACAAAGAATAGCTTGGACACACACAGACACACCCTTGGAACCTCTTTCAACAATACTAACGGTCAGGGGATCCTGCACTGGCTACAGCCTTGCTTGGGTCATTGGACACCACCAGATGCCAGAAATGGGTGAAGCATGTGGAATCCTTGGATTTCACACATTCAATCTGCTGAGCCTAGAAACTTCTGAGGAAACTAAGAGCAACTAACCCTGCAGAAGCTATGAATCTGCAGGTCAAACTGGACGCTGTCACCGCAAAGCTGGTCACAAACTGGAAGGGACTACTTGACAAGCATTACAAGCAGAACATCAGGCAGCAACTGAAGGACTCAATGACCAACTGCCCAGAATCCTCCAAACTGAGGGCTGGTCTGACTGCAGCAAAAAGAAGGAAGGCTGTAGGGAAGGATGGAATCCCTCCAGACTTCTTCCACCATCTCAGACTGATGGCTCAAAAGTGAATTCTGCACCTATATTCAAACATGATGGAGATGAGCAAAATCCCTTGAATCTGGCATGAAGCAATGATTACTGCTCTCCTGAAACTGGGGAAGCCAGCCAGTGATACTGGGAGCTACAGGCCAATATCATTGCTTTGTAAAACTTACAAATTAGTGGAGCAGCTTATCCCCCAAAGGATTAGCCTGATTGCCAAGGTGTCCATCCCCCAAGAACAAGCCAGTTTTATGCTACACCAAAGCTGCTGTGACCAACTGCTTGCCCTCACCATGAATATTGAAGATGGCTCCCATCGCAACGTTAAGATCAGTGCCTTCTTCCATGCATCAGACTGCTCTGCCTTTTGTGAACATTTCTGGGCAATGCATGGATGCATGTCTACCTCTGAGATAAAGTGAGCAAACCAAGGACTCCAAATAACAGCCTCCTGCAGCGAATTTTCTTGACACAACTCTCTTCAACATTTATATAAGCAATATGCCTGCTACTTCTTTGAGGAAATTTCCATATGCTGATGACCTGGCACTAACCACAAGCAAGGACCTTCAAAGAGATTGAAGACATGTTGATGTTAGACCTGTCTATAATGGCAGAATATTTCATCAAGTGAAGGCTCCAACCAAATCTAGTTAAGTCCATCATTGCAGCATTTCAACTCAACAATCACAAAGCACATTTTTATCTCAATGTCACTTTTTGAGAAAGAAAATTATGACATAATCCAACTCTGTCCTACCTAGATGTGACACTTGGCCATACCCTAATCTTTTGTAATCATCTTCCAAAAATAGCTGCAAAGGTTAAGAGTTATGTGAATATAATGCAAAACTCACCAAAATGAGCTGGGGTGTCACTGCAGAAGTACTCCATACCCCTGCTATGGCACTAGTCTTCTTAACAGCCAAGTACTATGCATCTGTTTGGGCTGCTAGCACTCACGCCAAATGTGTGAATGTTCAGTTAAGTTCTGCAATCTACACCAATTCAATCTTTACTGGTGCTAGCCAATGTTGCATCTCCAGACATTCACCACAACAAATCTCCATACAGAGAGGTCATCCACATGAATGACAACCCAGACCTCCTCATTCATAGAGATTTAAAGAACCTCCTATATCACCACCTGGTCTCTTGGAAACCTTTGTGGACACATGTACAAGCCTTTGTAGGAAACAACAGTGCAGCAGCTTGGAGGAAAGTGTGGAATTAAACCACCATTCAGAATAAACATCTAATTTCCAACCCAACAATAAAGTCTCCTGGTTTTGACCTTCCACAAAAAACATGTAAGGTTCTATATCAGATCCGAAACAGACATGGCCACTGTGGTCACTTAATGCACAAATGGAGTACTAGGACTTCTGCAGAATGTGGCTGTGACAACCCTGATCAAACTATGGACAATATTCTGCTCTCTAAACAAATTTGACAGTGACACTGCAGAGATACATTCCCTTTCCTCAAGAGCATTAAACTGCTTAAGTAACCTTAAACTGGATTTATAACTGTTGCTCCAAGTCAGCCATATGAAAGAAGAAGACATGCTTGGGATGTGCAAGACTTGGATAAAATCCTCTTTGTTCCACCTAACTTGAAGCATGAACTTAGACACACATCCTCCATATCCAAAGTGAGTGCCCTAATCTCCAGACTGTTGAGTGAGTTATTTCAGCTTCTTCTATTGGAGCTGTTTATATATTAAATATTTCATAGTAGCAAGATGATGAATCTTACTTCTCATAACCCAGGTGGTCTATAAAGTCAAACTACTCAAAAAACATATATATAGCTGGAAATCATATTCAAGATCCATTTATGTCTCATGCACATCTAAACAGACAAGCAATGCTTAACAGATGCACATCTAAAATGGAAAGAGAATGGAACTCTACAAGTGGGCCAAAGGACCATACTGAAGAGAGGCTTGTGGAAAGTATGTTGCAGAAATCAGTTGCTAAACAGATCTAACCAGTACTAGCAGTTCAAAATATGGTCCAGTATGTCTTACATACACTAGTATCAAATATATTTTTCCAGACAGAGTTACTAGAACCCATAAAGGAAGCTGCTTTGTGTGGCACATGGCATACCTGGCAGGGAGCATGGAGAACAGAGAACAACAGTAGATAGGGCAAGCTGGAGAAAGCAGAGCAATGGATCAATTAGGAATGGAAGACAGAGCAGAACAATAGATTGGGCAGGGAACAGGATTGGAGTGACACTCAGAGGGGTGGGGGGAGGGACAGGTCTTGCCTTACAGCATGCCTGTACAAAAGCTGGGTTCCCACTGTCATAAATTATATGATTTATTTTATCATTGGATCACAAGAAGGAAAAAAATGATATTCTTGTGCATACTTCATATAAACATCACAAATGTTAAGGCTAGGGGCAGAAATTACACCTAAATTGCTATAAGTAATTGGAAACTGATTCAAATCTGTAACACAAAAGAAGTTCTGTACATAGAAACTGCTTTCAAAATGGCCAAAACTGGTTTAAGATAAACATGGATGGATGTAGTATCAGACATAACTGATTTAGGTTAAATCAATTTATTGAACTTCTGTCCCAGATCCCCTACAAATTCAAGTTAATTCACAGTAACCAGGCATCCCAGGATGCTTTGCACCTCCTCAGCAATGCCCCCCCAACCTCCAAAAGCAGGTGGGCTAGCCTTGGCCCAAGCTGTCTACTCCAGCTGAGCAGGGAAGCATGCTCTAGCTCCCCGCCAGCTTCTGGACTGGGCCACTGTAGGCATGTGGCTACATTTCCTGCTGGCTAGCCCCACACTAAAGCACCCTTGTGTTCCAGCCAGCTTCTCTGCAGCATGTTGAGGCTCAATATGCTGTGTTTCCAGGCACATGTGTATATGCAGTACCTGGGAACAATAAATTCTGGAGCAGTAAACTCCAAAGTTTATACAAGCACACTAATAGCACATGTAGATGCACCCCAGACTATTTGTAACTGCTAAAAAGAAACAATATTTTCATACACATAATTTTCTACCCAAGTTATGACTTTGTTGTATGAAGTTAAATGATTCTTAGAAGGTATGTCTGTAGGTTAATACCGTATGAAGGATTAAAACATGATGTGCACTTGCATTTCAATAAGAAGTTTAGTCTTAATTCAAGGTGGAGTATGTTAGTATGCCAAGTAAGCCTAGAATTGCTTATAAAAGGAAACTGTGATTCCATATAGAAAACAAAGAAGTGGAAAATTCCTAGCATTTCAAAGACTTCAGGATAGAATTCAAGAGAGCTGACTAATACTTAGGGGGAAAAAAGAGGAAGAAGAACATTTTACTGCTCTTTATAGCTTTAATGCAAGAGGCAGCATGAATAAAATTCAAATAAAATAGTAGCTTCAAAATTACTACTTGTATATTTTGTGTTATGTGATAGCTTTGTATGTATGTAAGTAGCAAATCTTATCTATAAGCATCACTCAGGGAATTTTGAACTGAATTGAAATTCTTTGATAATTAAGTAACTTGATGAAAAAATTCTATATTCTACTCTAGAAGTGTTTTTTGAATTGACATGAAGAATCCTGTAATTTCATTACCAAAGATATTTGATTAGAGATAAAATGGATAAATGACATACGGGAACAGAAAAAAAAACCAAGGCTTGCAACAAATTTTAAATATATATTAGTTATATTTGTATTTATTAATTGTCTATCATGGGTCAAAATATAACTTATTAACCCAATATCCTGTTATCAAAGTAAGCCAAGCCTACTAATATAGTGTGACAAGACTTTAGACTTTGAACATTGCTCCATCATCTTAACTTGTCAGCATAACCTTTCAGAAACATATCAGTCTTCAGCAGAACTTACTGTTCATTTATGATGTCTGGTATCAGATTCCAGATTTTTAAAATAAATACATACATAAAATAGTCTTTACATATTTAGGTTTAGCTCAACTCAGGCATTTCCAGGAATCTAGAATGAAAGATATTCTGTGCTTGGAACAACCTTGGAGACAAAGTATAACTGAGTCACAATCTCCTTCTCAGTGGGCATGTCTACATGACATGACGTGAATTTATACTGGCTTAAATTTACTGCGCAGTAAGCAGGAAGAGACTGGCATGTACACATGCAGGAATTAAAGAGCATTAATACTATGTGTTGACTGACCTGGGACAAATTTTAGTTCCAAGTCAGTCCACACACACACACAGTGTTAGTGCGCAGTAAGGCAACTACATGTGCGTTATTGCACAGTAATTAATTGAGCATAAATTTGCTACCTGCATGATTTATGCTCAAGTCAGTATAAGTCACCATATTTACGGTGCAGTACAGCCATGCACATGTAGATGCATACCTGTACTGTGTGGTAATTTTGGTAACTGAGCAGTAAATGCACACGTGTAGGCACACCCAGTTATCCCACTGTTATAAAGAATAAGTAAAATTTACCAGTGCCAAACCCAGTGAAGCTATAACTGACACATGGAGAAGAAAGAATCCCTCCACTTAGTCTTTACCTTATTCTTTCACTTCTTGCCCAGTTCATATGGTGTCTCTCTAGAAATCATTTCTTTTCCAGTGCTACTAGACAATAAGTGCCCCTTTTTTTTGTGTTTTACTCTACCAGAGCAGGCAGACCACAGTTTAGGTTCTGACTTTAGTTTGTTATATTTCAGTCATTTCTATGATTCAAAATTTATTGCAGTTTAATTTCTATATGTCTCCTGTTTCTTCTCCCTCTTTTCTTTTCAGAAACACACATACCCACACAGAAATGAATATGACTCTATTGTTCTTTCACCTGCTTTAGTTTCTAGATCTTTCTTATGTTCTACTGCTAGTATTTTATACCATTTAAATTCCATACTTTTTATTAATTTGGGTAATCCTCAATTGTATGGGTTTTTTTTCATTTCCTTTCTCTGAAATATATGTTTTCCTAGTATTTTTTATCTTCTAATTTCATGTTTTTACCTTTATTGTCTGCCATAAGTCTACTTTTTTGAGTTTGTTGTATTCTTATGACAGTCTCTCACCCCTCACCTATTAGTACTTTTACTTCAGCTGCTTTGGTTTCTTGCTTTTTTGTGAGTATTTCTCATACAACTTTTCATTTATCTTCTGAATTATCAAGTTGCCAATTATTTGTCTTTTATTTCTAAAGAATTTTACATATAGCTTGATGCTCATTATTTTCACTGACCATTTCCTTGTACTTTATTATATTGAATTTTGCATGTTTTTCTCAACCTTGTGACTCAGGATGTTTCCCTTTCATGCCTGTTTTCTTGGGGCCAGCGGGTGGTTATGTAACAAAATACCTAACCACAGGATATTGAGGAGCAGCAAATGATTGACTGTGTTAATCAGGTAAGTGTCAAAGTGCCAAGTTTTTCATAAGCTCCTTCAGTAGAAAGTGGCACAATCTGAACTTTAAAATCTATTTTAATAATACATAGGAGATTTACATTTTTAACTCACATTATGGTTAAGCAAAAGCCCATGACACTTCCTTCATGAGATATGAAATATACAGGCACAATGCTTATTAGTAATTAAATGCCTGTCATCATTTCTATTATAAATCCAGATATTAGAGAGTATATTCTACTGATGTTCAATATTCTTAGGCTGAAGTTTGATATACAGTTTACATTATTTTAATCTATGTGAGCACTATAGCATACATGTATGCATAATATATAGATGTTTACAGTTTCTATAATACAGTTCCTGATATTCTTCATTTTCTAAAATTTCAATTGAAAAATAGATTTAAAAATAATGTATAACTCTTTAAAGTTTATCTTAAGAAAATATAAATGTGTCTGATTGACAAACACGAGAGTTTATGTTTCTGCTTTATGCCTTTGGTATCTAAATTTGTCAGTCATAAATACTAGGACAAATTCTAAGGTACAATGGCAATTCTATCTATTGCTACACTGGAAAAGCCAGTTTGAGAACTAAACTCCTCAGATTTCCAGAGTTTGATACATTCCATCAATGAAAGCCTTTCAACTGGCATTGCCAGAAAGTAGCTCAATGCCCTTAGTATCCCAGTTGAGGTTAGGACTACAAAAATCAGCAGATTAACCTGTGGAGGACAAGTCAGTCACTAATATTTGTTATTACAACAACAGTAGTAATCGCTAATATGAAAGCATCCAGGCTTGTACCTATAGATTTCTGCCTCCTTTGAATCTACTGATTTACCAAGAATCTGTGGAGGATTCAAATAATACTAACCTATTCTATTAAACCTCACTGACATTTGAAGCAATATGTCACTACCTTATTCACCGAAACACTGGCTAACTTGCTAACCGTTGGTGTTTCTATAGAATTTAATATGGTTTCCTATGACCTATTACTATTTGCCATTGCACTAACCGTGAAATTTGGTGAGAAAACATGATCTAAAATAACTCAAAAGATTTTCCAAATTTTAAGAAGAAATGATAGTGTTTGAGAGGATGCAGCTGTCCAAGATGTCACAAATGTTTTAGCGTGGAGTCAGAAACTCAAGTTCTCAGACCATCAAGCTTTTGCCACATCTGCATTTCTTATTCATCAAACAATATCATTTTGATCCTATTTTCTTTTATATCAACTTCTACTGTTCATGCATATGCACATTCAGAGCCCTTCAGCATAGTATATGATAGCAGCACTATAAAGTGCAATAATCTAAACGCTTTTGAATTTGCATCAGATCCAATATAGTATCTTCCATTTATCTTCAGAAGCTTTATAATCCATAGCTTTAGTCCCTGTATCACATGTTCAGTTTATTACTTTTATTACTTGTATCAAGTACTGATACTTATTTACTCACTTCCAGTCTCCTCAGATATGTGAAATTGGTTAACCTATATATCTTTTCTACTACCGCTTTTCTCCTTTGTCTGTATAACAATACTGCACTGCAGTTCCATTAGCAGTGTGTTGTAATTAAGTAAAATCTTTTTTGGTCAGCATGTTGGCTCTCATTAATTATTCCTCATTTGTTAAACTATTATCCATCATGATGACCTAGTGGGAGATTTCAATCCCCCTGACTTGGCCAGCTTAACCAGCTTGCTGCAGTGAGATGAATGTTGCTGCCCTAGTAAGACTCAAACAGAATCTGGAATAGGGTTAATTTGGAAGTATTGGTCTAGTTTTATTCAAAACCATCTGCTTATCTCTATTATAGATAAGGCAATACCCTTGTACATAATATATATATATATATATATTAACATGGACATAGTTAGCAGGTTGGTCAGCAGGCTGGCGGGGGGCGGATCAGGGCGGTTGAGAAAGAGATTGACGGGTACTTCCATTCTCTGCAGGACCACACACCTGGAGGGAAGGCATCACAGGAGGCGGTCGATGCAGAAGAATGGAAGACAGTCACCTCCAGATCTAGATGTCGCAGAACTAGACATTACACTACTGGAACAACTCCCCCAGTGCATCTGGGAAACAGGTATGATGCCCTAGTATCACTGGGAGAGAGTACAGCAATGGAGGGCATGTCCACAGCTACCACCAGACAGGCTAAAAGGCAACCGGGCAGCCAGAGGAGAAGACGTCAAGTCATCATAGTAGGAGACTCCCTCCTGAGAGGAATGGAGGGAGCCATCTGCTGCCCGGATCCTACAGTACAGGAGGTAAATTGCCTGCCCAAAGCTAGGATTTGGGACATCACAGCAAGTCTTCCAGACCTAATCAAGCCTACTGACTACTACCCCATGATCCTTATCCATGTTGAAATGAATGATGTGGTCCGGAGTAGTACAGGATGGGTCATGGCTGACTACATGGCTCTGGGAGACAGGCTTAGAAGCTCGGGGGCATAAGTAGTCTTCTCATCAGTCTTCCCAGTCAGCGGATGCAGCCAGCAACATGGCAACTGCATTGAGGAGGTCAACTCATGGCTTCAGAGCTGGTGCCACCATGTGGGGTTCGGCTTTCTAGACCATGATCTGTACTTGCAGGATAGCACCTTGCTGGGACGGGATGGGGTATATCTCTCTCCAAAAGGTAAAAGTCTGTTCTCTTACAGGTTGGCATACTTCCTACATAGAGCTTTAAACTAGCTTTGTCAGGGGACAGGGATGCTGAGTTCAGGACAAGATCGGGTAGGACAAACCATGAAATGCACACTGGAAATGATAAGTACTAAGGGGCACACTAAGAATCAGGATAGGGGAATACTAAGGCCACCTATCAGGGGGCTTAGGTGTCTCTATACTAATGCCAGAAGTATGGGAAACAAACAGGAGGAACTTGCACTCCTGCTTGCAGACAAGGATCTCGACCTGGTTGGTCTAACAGAAAGCTGGTGAGACCCTACCCATGACTGGGCAGTAGGCATTGAGGGCTACAAGCTATACAGGCAGGATAGATTGGGGAAAAAGGTGAGGTGCATTGCTCTATATGTTAGGGAACATTACACATCTTCTGTAATAAAGATGGGGACAGAAGAAGGGCAAATCAAAGTCCTATGGATCAGATTACAAGGGGGTAGGGGTGAAAGGGACTTGGTAGTAGGGGTCTATTACAGACCACCGCACCAGGAGGAAGAGTTAGACCTAGAATTCTAGAAACAACTTTCAAAGGCAGTATATTCAAAAGATCTAGTTGTGATGGGTGACCTAAATTACCCAGACATCTGCTGGGAGCAGCAGTTGGCCAGGTCTGCCCATTCATGTAGTTTCTTAACATGCATGCAGGGCCTGCATCTAACACATGTATGCAGTCCCACTAGGGGAGATACCTTACTTTACTTGGTGCTGGCCACAGGGGAAGACTTGGTGGGGGGTCTACAGGTACAAGGTAACCTAGGGGATAGTGACCACCAGCTGACAGGATTCACTATACAGCGTAAGGTGGGAAGGACAACTAGTAGGGCAGCAGTGCTAGATTTCTGGAGGGCCAACTTCAACTGTAGCAAAACCCCCAGCTTTTCTTTTTTTTTCCTTTTAAAATGCATTCCCTCCCCATCCCCAACCATTTCTGACTTTTCCTCTCCCTCTCTATTCCCTATAGATAAGTATAAGTAAGCTAAGATGTAGGATAAGTTTTAACATTTTATTTTAGGTAGTAAGTTTTATTTCTCTCCCCTCTTTGCAAATAAGTGCCCTGCTATTTTGATATAGATATCCACTGTTTTATAAGGGATAATTATTATGTTTGTATTGATTTTTTTACTGCTTTTATATTGTGTGATTACTGTTTTAGGCCTATATATGTAAGTTAGCATAAGTCATGTCAAGCCTCCATCTTATGCCTGGTTGCATAACCTATGACTCATACTATCCCTCCTATGTAACTTGGTTCCTGACTGAATGGGGATGAATGAGGGTGCTTGAGAGTGGCAGTAGGTCTAATAATACCTCCTTCTGAATGACCAAACTATCAACACCAATACCTGGACCAATGACCCAGCCCTTGGAACCACCCTCAGCATTCAAGGAACAAAAGATGAGGCACATGCTCAATAAGAACATCTGGAACCCTCTGTAACAGGACTGAACTTGCCTGGACAGGCCCTCCCATAGGAGATCATAGGTAGTCTACCCCATAAAAAGGAGTAGTGAAGACTGACTCCTTGGGAATGCTATTTTCATTTGGACCAGACCAGTTCCATGTCACACTGCCTGTCCACCCCAGAGGCCCTTCCAGCGACCCCCCTCTGGACAACATCGAGCTGAAGGAGACCCCAACTGGCCATCGAGGACCTACTTTCAGCCTGGGATAGGTAAATATCACCTGCATATTTCCTCCTCCAATTTGGACTCTATCTCTCTCCTCCCAGACTTCAGCCCCTGCACCAAGCCTCTTTAACCCCTGCTGTCATTGTCTTGTGTGTGTGCGCAAAGGAACCAATAAAATATTGTGTCACCATCTCCCCTTTTAAATAAAACCACTGTCATTTGTAACCCTGAGTTGGGTTGTATTTTACTGAGCCCGGGTCCCTTCCCTACCTTAAATTCCGGTCTCTGTCTCTCTCTCTCCCTCCTGGCTCTCAGCCCTGTTCCCGCCACTTTTTGCTTCCTCTCTGTCCCTTTTCTGCAGGCTGTCAGCCCTGTTGCTTTCTGCAGGCTCTCAGCCTCGCTCCCACCACTTTTTGCCTCTAGCCACCTCTTCTCAATCCCTATCTCTCTGCCTTCTCTTTCAGCCACACTCCCAATTTTCCTCTCCCCATGTACCTCTCGGCTCCCCTGTAAACTCCTTGCTCTGACTCCAGCCTCTGGGCTTCTCCCTGGCATTGCTCCTTTGCTCTGTCAGCTTTCTGCTTTCAATTAACACCCATTAACTTTAAGTTACCCCAACTTCCCTCCAGTCTGCTGGTTCTAATCCTCTTTCACCTCGGTCTCTACCAGCAGTAACCTAAAGTAACTGCAAGCCTCAGTCCAGCTCTTTCTAGTCTACTGGTTGTAATCCCGGTCCCAGCAACTTTCACCCCCTACACTTTTACTCTCTCTCTTACCTTAACCTTCCCCCAGGTATCCCAAGTACACCAAGCACATACATACACACCACAACACCCAAGTTAGGAACTCACCTGTGTGTATGTGTAGGTGAGTGGAATATATGCGAACTGATATACATATATGTCACTGTGTGCATGATATATGAATTAGTGATCCGTGTATGTGTATTGGGTGTGCAAGTATTGGTAATTGATTCGGGTCTAATTTCTTTTGGTCGGTATAGTGTGTGGAGGTGCTTGGAGTGGTGATAGGAGTGCATTTGCCTAGGCTGGTAATTTTGGATGTGTATGTGCCTGAATTGGTAGTGTGTGTATGCACGCCTGGTGGGGTTGCATGCATCTAGAGTGTGTGTATGCACCTAGTGTGTGTGTATGCACCTAACTGATTTTTTAGTTTGTGCCTGTGCAATTGTACACAATGTCCTCCTGTCTAACAGCACAAAATTGAGATCCTGATAGTTTGGCCTGACCCCACAGGGCAACACAATGAGCTCACGAAATTGCTTAGGGTGGGACTGAAGTGTAATCATATCTGTGAGATGGGAGTCAAAAAAGGGTGGGAGTTCCACAAGGGACTGATCCTACAGGCAAAGAGAGACTCTATCCCAATACATGCAAAGGGAGGCAAAAGAGCCAAAAAACCTCCTTGGCTGAGCAAGGAAATCCAGGGGAGCCTTAAGAGGAAAAAAGCAGCCTACAGGCTGTGAAAGCAGTAGTCAGCCACCAAGGAGGAATATACCTGCTTGGCTCGTGCTTCCAGGTAAGCAGTGAGGAAGGCCAAAGCCAATACAGAATTCAAGTTGGCAACAAATATTAAGGACAACAAAAAGTCCTTCTTTAAGTACATAGGGAGCAGGAAGAAGGCACAGGGTAACATAGGGCCACTACAGAATGGACTAGGGCAACTTGTAACTGATAGGATGGAAAAAGTAGAGCTCTGTAATAATTTCTTTGCTTCTGTTTTCCTGGACATGGATACAAATACACCTCCCAATGAGTCTTTATTCTGGAGTGAGAGTAATACCAATCCACCAACGGTTAGCACTGATCTAATGAAGGGGCACTTAGATTCATAGATTCATAGATTCATATGAATATGATTCAGACTTGGAAGGGCCGGATGTACTTAGGTCAGCAGGCCCCAACGATCTCCACCCAAGGGTACTAAAGGAATCAGTTGATGACATAGCAGAACCACTGGTGCAACTGTTTGAGCACTCATGGCACTTGGGACAGGTCCCAGAGGACTGGAAAAGGGCCAATGTGGTCCCTATCTTCAAGAAGGGGAGGAATGAGGACCTGGGTAATTATAGGCTAGTTAGCCTCACCTCTATTCTCAGCAAACCCTTAGAAAAAATCATAAAGGATCACATTTGTGGGGGGCCAGTGGGTAACACAATGTTAAGGGGCAACCAGCATGGGTTTATAGCAGGCAGATCCTGCCTTAGTAACCTGGTCTCATTTTATGACCAGATCACAAAGTGCTTAGATGCAGGAGTGGAAGTAGATATTATTTACCTGGATTTTAAAAAGGCTTTTCACACAATGTCACACCCAGTTCTTATGAGCAAACTGAGTAGTTGTGATGTGGATTTTTTCACAGTACGGTGGGTGAAAAATTGGCTTATGGGATGTACCCAGAGAGTGGTGGTGGATGAGTTGGTTTCTCCCAGGAGGGATGTGGGCAGTGGTGTTCCCCAAGACTCTGTCCTTGGACCAGTACTGTTTGATATCTTCATCAGCGATCTGGATGAAGGGGTTGAAAGCACCTTGTCCAAATTTGCAGATGGCACTAAACTATGGGGTACAGAATACACACTGAAGGGCAGGGAGTGAATCCAGGCTGATCTGGACAGACTGGGGAAGTGGGCAGATCAGAATAGGAAGCGATTTAATGAAGACAAATGCAAAAATCACTTGGGGAGAAAGAATCTCCAACACACCTATAGACTGGGGAGTACCATTCTGAGTACCACAACAGTGGAAAGAGATCTCAGAGTCCTGGTTGATGCAAAAATGAACAAGAGTTGCTAGTGTGACAAGGTAATAAGCAAGGCTAACAGCACTCTTTGGTGCATCACAAGCAGGTCTAGGGAAGTGATAATTCCCCTCTATGCAGCACTGGTGAGGCTGCAGATGGAGTACTGCATCCACTTTTGGGTACTGCACTTCAAGAGGGATGTGGACAACCTTGAGAGGGTTCAGAGGAGGGTTACTCATATGGTTGAGGGCCTGCAGGTAAGATCCTATGAAGACAGACTGAGGAACCTGAAACTCTTCAGCCTCCTCAAGAGAAGACTGAGAGGCTATCTTGTGGCTGCCTACAAACTCATCAGGGGTGGGGGGGGGGGGGGTCAGCAGGGAATAGAGGACACTCTGTTTACCAGGGTGCCCCTTGGGATTGCCACCAATAATGACCACAAACTGAAGAAGAATAGATTTAGATTGGACATAAGGAAGCAATTCTTTACAGTGAGGGTTGCCAAAATATGGATTGGGCTTCCAAGGGAGGTGGTGCTTTCCCCTACCTTGGAGGTGTTCAAAAGGAGATTAGACAGGCATCTGACTGGAGTTACTTAACCCCAGTGTTCTTTCCTGCCTGGAGCAGGGGGTCAGACCCAATGATTTACCAGGTCCCTTCCGACACTAGAAATCTATGAATCTGTAGTTGCTGAGTAGGACTTAGTACATTGGTAATGTAATTTTCTGTAACTCCTAAAACAAAGACGATTAAATATAAACTCTTTAAGAATATATCTGGTAATATTCAAGTATATAGCCAGCAGCTATGTAAATTGGTGCAACTTCATACCACCCTAAATAAGAAACTAATCTACATCCAGTTTCAAGAGAAACCAGAATACATTGGATAAAGTCTGATTCTCCATTTTTTATTAGCAGTATTGCTTCTAATATAATCTATGTATCAGCAAATGGTAAAGTAGAATATATTTTTGTACCTGTGTGAAATTACAAGAGAGTGAGGTTTTACTCAGGATCAGTATTCTCCCTAGAGGTCCACTGAATATCTGGTCATAGTGATAAAATAAATATCCCCATGTTGCTGTGGAAGGAAATAAATTATAAAAAGATAAGATGGCTTCTCTGTGGTCACTCAACAAGGGCCCCTAAATAGAACCAAATTCTCTTGAGTCTCTCTTTAGTATACTATGTACTGGTCCAGCATATTACTAATGTAATAGCCACAAGGATTCTTAACAGTTTGTTTTTTTTTAATTCTGGCAAATTAGGATACTACCTTGACAAGATTATATTAGGGATAGTTACTTCTTTGAAATAGCACTTAAATCAATTTTCTGAAAACAGTCAACATGTCTTTTATCTTGGGATCTCCCCAGAAGGTAAGATAAGAAGAAAATTCCTTATGATATGACTTTTCCTCCAGAGTTTGTTGTGAATTCAGAATGATAACTATCTTATGCACAGATTCTGCTAGAGAGCTGCCTGGTAGTACTGGCAATAAGAGGCTTGTCTGGGAAAAAGAAATGACCAACAAATATCTCCAATGACTTGAAGGATATAAACTCCTTGAACAAATATAAGGTCCTTCTGACTGAAAGTACACCAGTGAAGCCTTATGATTAGGCTGATACAGACCAAATATATATGAGCAATATTAATGAAATAATTATTTTTCATAAGATAAGAGCTACCTACACTTTGTATAATTGAGTGGGAGAACTCATGATTAGTATGCAGAGGTAATCTTCCAGGTCTCTGCCTGCATAATTCAAGAGCAGGAAGACTAAGTATTTAGCAAGTGTTTGTGATATATTTAAAGAATGAACAGTTCTTCAAGGGCAGCACTCCAGTGATTCAGAGGTAGAGGAAGGTCTTAACTTAAACAGTCTATGGGTGCATAAAGCACTACACTTAGCTCAACAGAATTGAGCTTAATGTGGTAGAAATTGCTAGGTATGCAAATATTCATGTTAGTTAAATATGGTGCGAGCGGTCTAAAGTTAGAGCTTGTCCTAGGAGGTGTAAATCTAGATTAAGAGGGGCTAGACGAGTTTAACCAAAGCTCGTCCAGCTCCCATATTGATAGAAATTAAATGTCTGGTTCTCCAGCAGTCTAGAGTGCATTGCCCCTCCCCACCTCCCAACAGAGACAGTGGCACTCAGACTGCACTCTACTGCTCCAGCTGAGGCTGCTTCAGGGCCAAGAAAGCCTACCCCTCTTCCCAGCCCCACCTTTTGCTCTGGGTTCTGGGGAGATGTGGAGGGCTGAGGCAGATGTGTCCCCTGCACATGATTCAAGCTCTCAAGAGTCCAAGACCTAGTCCCCCTAGACTAGGGGGAGTACCCCTAGACCCACATGAAGACCCATGTAGACCAAAAGATCCCCAAGACTCAGATACAAACCCACAGATCCAGACCCCAAGACTAGGAGACAGACCCAAAACACCCACAACTGAAGATCCAGACCCAAACACCCTATGACCCGCACCTTGGCATACACCCACCTCTGTGTGTGAGAGCCATATCAAGCACTTTGAGTCTAGGTTAGAAGGGAAACAGATAGGAATGGGCCAACAGGGAGGTGACCCTGTCAAATTTGGGGCTTAGCTGGGTGTAGCTGACCTTGCTACTACCAGTACATAATTGAGCCATGTTAGCTCAGGACTTGGGTGGCTGATGTTGATGATACAGTTGTTATTGGCAGGTAGATGCCCCTGGAGGACTCAAGGGCTTGGTGGGTATAGCCAACTGATCTGGGGCTGGCAGGTGGTTGCCCCGTAAGTTTTGTGGCTGTGGGGAGGGGTATGTAGGCACTTTCACGGCATCATGCAGAAGCTCCTGGAAACGTCAGGGCTTGGAAGGTCATGACCAGTGGAACTAGGGTCACCATGGAGCAGGAGTGAGATGGAAAACCTGGACCCATCTGGAGTGAAGGGAAAAATTATGTGGCAAAAAAACCTACCCCCACCTACACCTTTGTAGCCCAATTCATACCCACCTGGTGACATCTGAACCCACCTTCAGACACCCAGACCTAAATCATTGTACCCAAGGCTTTGTATACCTAAGTCTTAAAAACCTCCAAGTGTGGAGATTCCACAACCTCTCTAGGTAACCTGTTCCAATGCTTACTATTCTACTATTGAGAAAGTTTTTTTCCCCAATATCTATCCTAAACTTCCCTCGCTGCAACTTGAAAAACTGTTGAATGTTAACCATCTTCATAATTGATTATTCTTTCTTTTAGTCAAAATCAGCAAATGGGGGTGGGGAGCGGGTAGAAAGGATGATCTGTCATCTGCCACCACTGAGAATACATTAGATACTTCCCCTTTGGAACCACCCTTCAGGTAGTCGAAAGGTTGCTATGAAATCCCCACATCAGTCTTTTCTTCTCCAGACTAAAAAAGCCCTGTTCCCTCAGCCTCTCTTCATGAGTCATGTGCCCAAGCCCTCTTAGGATTGTTGTTGCCCTCTGCTGGATTCATTCCAATTTGTTTACATCCTTTCTGTAGTGGGGCCCCCAAAACTGGGCACATTACTCCAGATGTGGCCTCAAGAGTGCCAAATGGAGGGGAAGATTCAGTTTTCTCAATTGGCTGACAATGCTCCTATCAATTCAGCCTCAGTATATTAATAGCCTTCTTTGCATCAAGGGCATACTGTTGGATCATTTTCAGCTTCTTGTCCAATATAAGCCAAAGGTCCTTTTCTGCCGAACTACTACTTAGCCTGTCAGTCCCCAGCCTATACCAGTGCATGGGATTGGTCTGTCTTAAGTGCAGGACTTTGCACTTCTCCTTATTGATCCTCATGAGATTTCTTTTGTTCCAGTCCTCCAATTTGTCTAGGTCTCCCCGAATCCTCACCCTACCCTTCAACATATCTACTACTCCCCGCAACCTGGCATCATTCACAAACTTGCTAGGGGTTCACTTCATCCCATCTTCCAGGTCATTAATGAAAATATTGAACAAATCTAGCCCCAGGACCAACCCCTGGGGCACTCAACTTGAGACCAGATGCCAGCTAGATGTCAAGCCATTGATTTCTACCTTTTAAGCCCAACAGTCCAGGCAGTTTTCTATCTAGCTTACAGTCCATTCATCCAGCCTCTACTTCCTTAACTTGCTAATACACAGTGGATTCCCTAACCAAGATTTCCTGTCAGCTAGGCTGTTTCAGGCACATACACATTCTGGGAGAGGTATGCTATGGCTTGTCCTGAAGCACACTTCCTCAGTGCACTGTGTATCCTCCACCCAAGGCTCACAAAAGTCTTCTCCCTTTACCTTAAAAGTATTGTATAGGATTCCAGTGGCAGCACAAGTCAGACAAGGTGCACACTGAGGTGACATTAGCTTTGAGTTTACTAAAGGTGCACTCAATGGTCTTGCAGCACCTGCTGAAGCAGTGGTTGAAGTGATCTTTCCTATGGTCCAGAAGTCTCATGTATGGATCCATGAGCCAGGGGAGAAGAGGTTAGTCTGAGTCCCTGATTATGAGGGTGAGATGATGACTCCACTGCTCTCAGTACTGGAGATCCCATGGACATAGTGTGTATTCTTTATCATCTGGTGGAGAGTGGAGTTGTCACCACCCAGCCAGCAAAAATGGGGGTGAAGTGGCCACAGGGGTTGATAACACCTTGGCATCATGATGGAGAAGAAGCCCTTGATGTTGATGACCTCCACAGTGCCTTAGGGTGGACAGAGAATGGGGATGAGGATGGTTATAGCTGTTGGGGAAACCCATCCAGTGGAAGCTGATGATGACCTCCTGCAGGTTGATCAGCTGGATGAATGGGTTTCGAAGCACATCCTGGATGATGTTTCCATGTAATAGACCATCACCCCTGCTGTAGACTTTCCCACATCAAACTGGTTGCTGATAGAATGGAGGCTGTTAGGAATGGTGAGCTTTCACATGGTGATGGTGACTTGCTTCTCTGGACTCAGGGTCAGCTCATATTGATGTCTTGCCACTTGACATGGGAGACCATCAGGATGACAATGTCTATGAAGGTGGTTTGTCACATGCAGAAGTTCTACAATCACTGCTCATCATCCAAGGTGTGCAGTATGATCCACTCTCACCAATCGCTGCTGGTCTTATGGACCCAACTACCATTAAATAGTGAGGAAGTAGTGCCACAAGACCCTAGAGTCAATGGAATCCAGCTTGGAGTGGGGAAGAGCTGGATTGGGCTGGGTACTACCTCTGAGCTGGTGCAGTACCTGGCCCACTAGCAGCTGCCTGGGTGGTCACAGGAAT
>NW_005843566.1:38310-44777 GCF_000455745.1 Alligator sinensis
GGGAGGGACCAGGTCTCCCCTCAGTTCAGGAGCTGCTCAGCCCACAGGCAGCTCACCCCCCAGACATGGGAGAGGCGGGCAGGCTCCATTGGAAAGAAAGGATTCGTTCCCTTGCTGCTTCTCCCTCCAGCAGGTGCCTGCTGAAGGCAGAAGCAGTTAGGGGCCTGATCTTTTTTTTTTTCTGGTGGAGCCTGCCCACAGCCAGGAGGGGAGCAGCTGGCAGGCCAAGTGGCCCCTTAGCTGCAGGGGGCCCTGGTCCTTCCCTCTACAGCAGTGGTGCACCCTGCCCCCCTCCAGGGCAGCCCAAGAGGGCTGCTAGCAGGCTGGGTGCTGCCCCAGCTTGGAGGCAGCACCTGGCCTGATCCAATTGCTGGGCTTGGGGAACAGTTGAATTGGGCCACATGCTGCCTCCAAGCTAAGGCAGTCCCCGGTCTGGTAGCAGCCTGCGTGGAAAGCCCCAGGGGGTCCTGTCACTGTATAGGGAAGGACTTGGGCCTCCCTGGCCCTGGGGGCTGCTTGGCCTGCCAGCAGCTCACCTCCCCAGTCATGGGCAGGCCTTGGCTCAAAAAAAAAGAAAAATTTGGATTGGGCCCCTCTCCATAACATGATGGGAAAATTGCAATGGTTTAGTCTTCAGGGTTTTATTCTATGCCCCACAATTTAGGGCATATAAACTAAAACACATGGCTTAAAGTAAGATGCACAATCAGAGATTGGGTCCCAGGAGAGTCTGCATATGAGCATAGACATGGAGACTCAAATGTCTTGAGCAACTTTAATACTGGCATAGTCTAATTTTCGGGTGCTTCACTTGGAAATGTTGACTTGGAATTAGAAGTGGAATTGATTGGAATTCTTTTTAATAGAATGCTTTTGGGATTTTTTGCTTGCTTTTCTGGGGGGTGGGAGGAGAGGAAGTCAGGAGGGACAGAGAAGGATATTATTGGAAAAATTATATTCCTTCTTGAAGTAGTCCTGAACTTTTACAAGTATTCCCACATGGATCTGTTCTAGGCCCGGTGCTGTTCAATATGTTTATTAAAGACATGTTGGATGCTGGAACAGAGAACTTCTTGAGCAAACTACAAACCTAGGAAGTATTGTGAACACAGTGGATGGCAGGAGTGCAATTTAGAAGGATCTTGTTAGATTGAAAAGCTGGGCTGGAGCTAACAAGATGAAACTCAATGCTGAAAAATGCAATGAGTTACACCTTGGGAAGAATAATTAAAGACACAAATACAAAACATGTGACACCTAGCTAGATAGCAGCAGTATGGAGAAGGATTTAGGAGATGTGGTAGATCACAGACTCAATATGAGTCTAGTATGATATAGCTGCACAAAAGGTGGATGTAGTTTTGGGATGCTTCAAAAGAAGCATTAGGTGGAAGACATGGGAGCTGATAGTGCCTCTTTACTCGGCAACACCAGAAGTGGGCAATAAAAATGCTAAAATTCTTGGAAGACAAGTCATACAATGAGAGACTGAGGGAAATAGGCCTATTCAGTTTACAGAAAAGGTGCTTCAGAGGGAACATTGTAGCAGACTTCAAATTTTTAAAGGACTGCTATAAAAAAGAGGGAAAACACCTTTTCTCTCTTGCTGCAGAGAGCAGGACATGGACCAATTGCTTCAAGTTGCAGCAAAGTAGATTTAAATCAGATATCAGTAAAAACATCTTTGTTGTTAGAAGAGCGAGGCAATGGAATAGATTGCCCAGGGCAACTGTGGGCTCTCTATCACTGGAAATACAAGAAGAATTTGTACAAGCACCGGTCAGGGATGATTTAGGCATAGTTCTGCCTATGCTCCCCTATGGGTATTTCCCATGCTTCCCCGACATGCACAGAATAATTTTTCCCCCTCCACCTGTTAAACCTGTTGGACAAGGAGGTTGGAGGGGTGTTCTTCCTTGAAAGCACTGGGTGTTGCCTGCAGCCAAACCTGGGTATCTTCACTGCAGTTTGGCAGTGTTACTGCTGGCATTTATCTTTGAAGGCTCCTAGCTAGAGTGGCTTGTGCTTCTGCTCAGGGCTGACCAATTACTATATTTGCAGTTAGACATTTTACCAAATGGTGAGATGGCTACACACTGGGAGTGTCTACATGAGACTCTTTACTGTGCAGTAATGTAATTTACTGCACAGTATTGTAGTGTTCAAATACTTTTTAAAGCAATTGAAGCTAATTGAATTAACCATATATTATGTTCTAGTTTTAAGAATTTGGAGTTAAGTAATCCTGTTTCTAAAACTCTAACCCTCCATCAAACTTTGGGTGAATCATAAAAAATGATCAACAACAACATTAACAAATCCACACATGAACCAGGTCTAGAGGATAGGAGGTAAGAGAAAACTTTGTCTAACCTTTGCATGGAACATGCTAAATTAACTGCATGACCTGTTACATCAAGTAACGTTTGTGTTTTCTGTATGCTATAGAAGAAGACTATAATCAAAGTGCAGTCAGTATTGAAAAAGCACACTATTTGCCAATCAAATGCACTACCAAGCACAAATAATGTGTGCATTTAGTTTATTACTCTAAACTTTGTATTTCTTCCCATCATCATCTCCACTGATAGCACTCTCATTATATCTAACATGTGATTGCACATTTTTGGGGTACAGAGAATAACCTTTGTGATTGCTTTCTAAAGCCTCAAGCATTATTATGTTCTATGGATATAATAAGTTGGAAAAAATACAGTATTTATCCCTTTACCTGTCAAAACCTATCTGTTACTATACCATCTGATAAGAAAAATTAATCCTCAAGTATGTCATTGACTTCTCTCAAAATAATTTGCAATATTTAAATATTTGTTTTTCTCAACATTTTAAATTTGATCCTTACTCTCTTCCCTAAATGCAGAATGAATATATATAATTTAATTGGAATTTATTAAAAACACTTTAATCTCAACATTTATTCTATTTATTTGAAAAGTAAAAATTTTACAGATATTTTCCTATAGAATTATTATTCTAATATTACGATATGATACATTAATAAGTATGATACTGACAACTAAAAGTGTTCCCAACACTAACTAAAAGCCATTGAAAGCCTTAAGTGACCTAAAGGATCTAAAATCATATATTTAGTAGGTCCGTCAGTTAATCAGTTAACTTACGTGATTAATGCAAAAACAAATTAACGCATTCATTTTTTTAATCACGTTAATCGCACACATCATTTTGACCAGTGGAGCAGGCCAGCTCCAGACCAGCCAGGACCCATGCATGCAGCCCCAACCCTGGCCTACCCTGCATCTGCTCCAGACTCACCCACCCAGACTCAGCAGCAGCAGTAGCTGGGCAGAGTTGCTAATTGGTATGGGAAAAAAACAGCCCCTCTCCCTCACCACTGCCAGGCTTGTCTTGCTGCAGCCACCCAGAGCCTGTGTCCGGGCTGCCGTGTGGCTCTTCCCCACTGCCATCACTGCTGCCTCCAGGCTGCCCAGTGGGCAAGTGGTGACAGTGAAAAGAAGCCACAGGGCAGCCAAATGTGGGCTCCAGGAAGCTTCAGCAAAAAGTGCCCAGCAGCAGTGAGGGGGAGGGACTGCTTTTCCTCCAAGCTGAGCAGCAGAATCTGCCTGAACTCCTGCAAATGTTTTCTTCCCTTTCAATTTATACAATCTTGTCTTCACTGCCTCTGACCCCCTTCTTCTCGTTCTCCAGTAATTATCTTTGGGTGTCAAGTTTTAATTAAACCTTTAGTGAAAAATGTAATGAAGGCAGAAATGCTAAATACAACCTGTTTTGTTGTCAAAAACTAGAAACAGCCATTTCAAAACCACAAAAAGTGAGCCATCTTTACTGACCACCCAGTTACAAGAACAGTTACAAAAACCTGGAGGCTGGAGATTATACCCAGCAAATTGTTGCAAATTTATGCAAATTTTACATGGTCTCAGGTTATTCACAGCTTTGCTGATCCAAGGCCTTGCTTTCCAAAAATATGCCTTTTTTATAAGATATTGTGAAAAATAAGCTTGTTTTACTGAGAGTTTCAAGCAGCTACCACCTCCTTATAAAGAGCCTGTTACCGCTGCAAGTTTCCAAATTAATATCTCAACTTAAAGGCTGCCGTTTTTCAAAAGCTCACCCTAAAGAGAAGACAGCCAACTATTTCTTTTATAGTCCATTAACCAAAGAACAGAGGAAAAGGACCACTTCTGAATGGTTTGATGTAACCATAATCTTTTCTTTGTGTCTTTCTTTAGCAATTGAATTATGCTTACCTTGAAAGCTAATTGAGGTAATTTGTTTGCTAAAGCAAATAAGGCAATGTAGAGAAACATGACATAGTTTAATAGGAACTTGATAAAAAGAACCTGGTACATTTAGGATTTAAAAGATTGTATTTTGCCTGTTCAGAACCTGAAAGATAATATGAAATAGCAGCTCATTTCCTAAAGGGATTACAGATGGATTGCTGTTCAAAAAGGACAAAGTTTGAAATTAACTATTCATGGCCATGATAAAGATTTCATTTTTAAATGTGTGAGGATTATAGTTTTTTCTGCTTTGAATAGGCAATGGAAGTGTTTGTGGGGGGGGGGGGAAATCTCCTTGTGTGTGATGCTACAATATTCAAAGCTGTTGTAGAAGTTGCAAGATTGTTCTGTACTTCAGAAAATGTCAAGGACAAAGTTCTCTTCTTGCCTCTTGGACTTCCCTTGTATTTTGTGGGGGTTTTTTTAATGTGCATATAGACCAGCAGACTGTGGAGACTAGCAGACTGTGGAGTGGACGCCTACACGGTCAGGTGGGTGGCCAACTGGCTTAGGGACCGCACCCAGAGAGTGATGGTGGATGGTTCCTTCTCGGCCTGGAGGAAGGTGGGTAGTGGGGTCCCACAGGGTTCGGTTCTCGGACTGATATTATTCAATAACTTCATCAGCGATTTGGACGAGGGCGTGGAGAGCAACCTCTCCAAGTTCGTTGATGATACCAAGTTATGGGGCAAAGTTAGTACACCAGAGGGCAGGGAGCAGATTCAGGCTGACCTCGACAGGTTGGATCAATGGGCAGAGAGAAATAGGATGCAATTTAATAAAGATAAATGTAAGGTACTCCACCTGGGAAGGAGGAACCCTCAGCACACCTATAGGTTAGGGAGTGTCCTTCTCAGCAGCTCGGATTCAGAGAGGGATCTGGGAGTCATAATTGACTCCAAGATGAACATGAGCCGACAGTGTAATGAGGCCATCGACAAGGCCAATTGTACCTTGTCATGCATTAACAGGTGCATGACTAATAGAACAAAGGAGGTGATGCTCTCCCTCTATGCGGCACTGGTCAGGCTGCAGTTGGAGTACTGTGTCCAGTTTTGGGCGCTGCACTTTAAGAGGGACGCGGGGAATCTCGAGAGGGTTCAGAGGAGGGCCACTCACATGATTAGTGGCCTTCGTGATAGACCCTACGGAGGGAGGTTGAGAGAGCTGAATCTCTTCCGCCTTCACAAGAGACGGCTGAGGGGAAATCTTGTGGCTGCCTATAAATTAATTAGGGGAGGTCAACGGGGAATAGGGGAAGTGCTGTTTACTAAGGCACCCCAGGGAGTGACTAGGAATACCAGGTTGAGAGTGGATTTAGGTTAGATATTAGGAATACATTTTTCACAGTAAGGGTGGCCACAATCTGGAATGGGCTTCCAAGAGAGGTGGTGCTATCACCTAGCTTGGAGGTCTTCAAGAGGAGGCTGGATCGGTCATCTGACCTCGGTCCTCTTTCCTACAAGGGGCAGGGGGTTGGACATGATGATCCATTGTGGTCCCTTCCGACTCTACAATCTATGAATCATTGACATCATGGGAGTTCTGCACACTGAGGGAGATGGATATAGGACTTAAGAGCTACTGTGAAATCCTAAGAAGATTTAGAATGGGTGGGGTGAGGGATGCAAAATATGGCCCTCAGCTCGGATGTGGCCCACCAACTGATTCACTCTAGCCTGCCAGATTCAATCCAGTCACCAACTCATTGGATCTGGCCCAGGAGTGGCTTGTGGCTCTGGCCATTGTGTGGTGCCGGGTGGGCAGGACTGCTTCCACCCAGCAGCATCAGCCCTGGATGCAACAGCTGTAGCCCTAGGCAGGGTTTCTGCCTCAGTGGGCGGGTGCTAGCATCAGCAGTGGACACTGGTAGCAGGGTCACAGCTGATGCAACCACCATCCCAGAATAGTGGAAGCTCCTGCCCAGAGTACCGACTCCGAACCTGACAGCAGCATCAGCTGTGAACCCAGGCAGCAGCTTCTGTTCGGCTGAGCAGGCAGAAGCATCAGCTGTGATGCTCCCGACAGGTTCCACATTGAGGATCCAGAACCTGCTGGCTGCAGCCACAGCTGATACCACAGCTGCCCACTGAGATGGAAGTCCCTGCCTGGGTCCACAGCTGAGCTTTGGGGCTCCTAGCAAACTCCAGCTCTGTCTGAGTTCTGGAGGGAAGAAGC
>NW_005843566.1:44795-68945 GCF_000455745.1 Alligator sinensis
GGGAGGAAGGGAGGAGGGAGAGAAAGAGAAAAAGAGAGAGAAGCACAAAGACAGAGAGGGAGAGGAGAAATGAGACTGGAATGAAGAGAGAAAAGAGAGAAAGGGGAGGGAGGGGAAGGAAAAGGAGGGGGTGGGAAAGAAGGCAAGGCAAGGGAGGAAGAGATGAGAATAGAGACAGAGAGAGAGAGAGAAAGATGGATGTGGCCCTTGACAGGTCCCCAAAACACATTAAGTAGCCCTCCAGTCAAAATATTTGCCCACCCCTTATTTAGACCCTTTGGATTTCATGCTTGTTATGGGTAGGATTCCACCTCTTTCTTCTGCTGAGTCCTTCAATCTAACGTTTTGGTTGTTCTTGTTTATTAAATTAATAGCTTCTATATTGAAAATCATATAATGAAGCCAAGAGACACCCTTTCATAACAAACCAGAAAACTAATCACTTAATTTCATTGACTTAAGTGGAAACTTTCTGGCCAACCATAGTGCATGTCAGGAAAGAATTAGGGGCCTGGTGTGTGTAATTGTAGTAAAAACATCAAAATGACTCTCACCAAATAATTTGAAAGTAATGACTGATAGCACAAATATTTCCTGTCAATAAAAGTGAGTATTTTTTCATTTCTGGTGGTGGTATTCCAAATATCAGTGTACATATAGGTACCCTTGACAGAGACTTCACAGTTCCTAAGCAAAAATACACTCTCAACATTAGAGAGTCTCAATTCAGATCATACATGAGGCACATTAAAATAGTCATATGAGAATTGATTTCCTCTGCCTATGATGTACCTGCTCTGTGGATCTACACAGGACTTGGCTGTCTTGGCTGACTTGGACTATCAATCTGTCACATTTCATGAGCAGCAAAGTTCCTTTCTTAAGAATAAGATTAAAAAAGAAAATCTATTTTCTTTGCCATAGTTAACATGATAGCTGCTATGATTTCACTTGAATTTTGAAAGTGCCTAGTCGCAGAGAAGTGCATGACAGGTTTCAACTTGAGTCATTTTTCTCCTGCAAATGCATTAACTCCTAAATTCAGAAGTTTGGAAATGAAATACTGACAAGCTTCATGTGACAGTGCAATTTATGAAGTAAAGTGGGCATGTTTCCATTGGCCTGAGAAACTGAACGTAAAAGATGATTTTTCCTTCAAGTAGAAGGGAGATTTATTTCACTTTCTCAGGGTATACTAGCATAACTACATTGATATACAGGGAGGAGGACATTTAAGAGGTGTAGTTATTTGAGAAAAAATTCTATCATTAAATCCAATTGTGGTTCAGAGCAAGTCAAATGCAGAAGAACTCATAAAAAAGGGAAGCAAGATAGAGATGAATGTGGGAGTCCAGTGAAAAAAATTGGATTTTTCAGTCTCAATTTTTTTTAAGTGTTTTTATGTCATCTTTCTCTTTGCTGTTTTCTTTGAAAATTTTGAGATTTCAAACTGAGAGTTCAGTATAATAAGTACTATTTTTATAAAGTCAAATAAATTATTTGACAAAATGTTTTGGTGGAAGAACATGTGGGTGATAGGCAAAAAAAAAGGAACACTTCTACAAATGCACCATAAATAAGACTCTACTTCTATGCTTCAGGCACCCCTTAAATTTGGTATTTTCCTGCTGGCTCCCTAAGTGCTGTCTACTGGTTCTTACAGTTCATTCTTTAAACCCTTAACCTGCATACACACTTTCTACTGCATCCTTCTTAATGAGCTCTCCTGACCTTTCCCTTACCTGAATCATTATTCAAGGTTGGATTTGCCTGTGCTAGATAATGAACACTTTGCAGCAGAGGGATAGCAAGTGTTATTGTATATTTTGTGTAAACGTGTGGGACTTTTTTATGAAGCTGTATGATTGCTCAGACTTCAGTTCTGGTCTACATAGAACTTTGCCAGCATAGATATATTGGCTATAGTTGTGGCAACAGCAGCTCTGTAATGTAGAAAAGCCCTGAGTACTGCTTAATTCTGCAATAAAGACTAATTCAGGGATTAAAGCCATTATTTAATGCAAATGATGGGTGGCAGAATCTGGCCTGTAGTAAAATCTTGGCTAAAATTATAGAGAAAGGATTATATAATATTGGCAATGCATTGAGGGAAAAGAGTGTTGGTGTATAGTGTAGTTTTCAAACCATTGAATATATTTATGTAGACACCACTAGCTTTAGTGTCCTCATGGGATCCATGAAGTCATCTTACCACTCAACAGCACTGATAGTTTACATTATGAAAAAAGCAATTAACTTGTATCTTAAGGGGCACAAAGAAAATAGTCTCTCTACTAATTCTAGGCACATTAGTGATGTGCTACAAGCTTCAGTATCTGGGGTATATGTTTAATAATGTAATATCATCCAATAAATGGGGAAATTGTTTTGTTTGTTTATTTAGTTAGTTGCATAATCAAATTTAAAAAATCCTCCAGGTAACTGCTGTTTATGAAAAATGAATATACCTTTGCATCAGTGTACTGTGAAAAAATTAAAAATGTCAAAATCATTAGAACAAACCATTAAAAAATTGGTAACAAAATGAGTATTTCACATCAGAACCTTTAAAAAGATAAATAAACCAAGCATATGATATTTATCTATTTTGCTGACAGAGGGTAAATCAAAATGAGTATATGTTTCTAAAGCACTCTGTACTTTTACAGCACGTTTTTGTGAAACTCTGGTACTAGTTTTGATTACTGAATAGCAAAACAAGGATACTATGCAATATAAAGGGAATGGTACTGAATGGTTGATACGAAATAAGGAACTTGTCACTGGTTCACTTGCAACAGTTGCAAATCACTGGAATGTTGTGATGTATTAAAGTTAGTACATGTTAACTGTCATTTGTAACTGGGCCTGTCGCACATTATACTTAGCAAATGTTAACTGCACTTAAAATCCAAGCAGTACAATGCAACACAGTAACCTACAGGGTCACTGTATTGTAGCAAAGTTAGGTCTTTTCTGGCAATGAGTATCTATCTGGATAGATATTATTTATCTGGAGTATTTATCTCCAGATAAATAACAAACTGCTCTTAGTCAGTCTCAGCCCCAGCACCACACAGGATTTGGTTCAGGACTGATGGGTGGGAGGGCTAGGATTGACAAACAGGTGTTTCTCAGGCCTAGCCTGTGCCCACTGAAGTGTAATAGTCTTCAACAGCCCCTGTGCTTAAGACATTTTTTATTTAGATAGTAGTAAGTGTTACCATGTGACTTCTCAGAAAAATTTCAAACTTGAAATAATGCTTACTACAGTCTAAATGATATATGCCTGAAGTGTAACATGTAACAAGACCCTGTGACACCACCCTAAGTAAGCAAATGAGAACAGTGTATGTCTATTTGAATTGTCACCATTTCCATATTTATGTTATGTTAATACATCTTTAGAGATAAAAAAATATATTCATTAGAATTATTGTTAAAAACAGAAAAGCTATGTAACATTGTCACGTACTGTAAAAATTGAGTGTCTTCCAGGGTGGTGCTTGCTCAGGACTGCTTCAGCCTTGTCTGATCTCTGAGACCCTTTAAGTCCCTTGCGGCCAGCCCAAGACTGGCTTGTAGAGAGAAGGAGCCCAAACTTTCACACTCTGAGGCCACAACTTTTTTCCCTCGCTCACCTTCTCTGGTTGTCCATGGCCGTGACTCAAAGAACTAGCATCCAGTTTCACTCTTGAAAGAAGGACTTCACTTCTTCTTGGGATGACCAACTGCAACCCACAGCTTCAAGCAGGACATCATAAATTTCTTCAGTTAAGGCATTTACTGGGCCAAAGTCCAGCCATCCAGCAGTTCTCTGTCCCTTCCAAAGGGGGTATGCAGTCCCTATGTCCCCAGTTCAGCCCACATAGCTGTGAGCTCCCCCAAAGATACTCAGCTATTTCCTTTCTAGTCTCTCCAGCTACCCAAGGCTTTTTTCACTTCCCTCAGTCTCTAGACTCTTTTGGCCAGAAACTGCCAGGCTTGTTTCCAGCCTGTTCTACCATTTTCATACTTCTCTTCTTGGTACCTCCTTTGTGATGGCATCTCACCTTTGTTGATCTATCAACAAAGCCATTTAGACTTTGCTACTGCTAATGATTCATCTTGCAAAGTTCTGCATATAAGGAGCCCATGTTTAACCCTTCATTCTCTTCACAGGTTATTGAGATAAACTGAGTCACATGATATTATAACAACTTGAACAGTCAATGAGGAAATATCACAATAAAACCCATAGTCCATTACACATGCATTTTAAAGGGACAAGTAAATTCTTCAAGACTAAGACCTGCTATAAAAATAATATGAACTCATGCCATCAAATCTTTAGCAGATAGAGACCTTACTTATATCCATAAAATTATCAAATGCTACAAGGGTTGTCCAATATGTGGCCCCACCACTCGCCACTGATTGGTTGCAAGGGCTGTCTGTTGCATGGCCCCACCCCTCACTGCAGATTAGAGGAGAGGGGTGGAGATCCATGACAGGCAGCCCTCTCAGCCAACCAGTAGTGAGGGGTAGGGTCAGCAGCTATCTTGGGCTCCTCTGTGCCAGCAGCCCCCTTTCCTCCTTTCCCCACAGTGGGCTGCAGGGCTGGACCACAGTGCCACGAGGACTGTTGGCTCCTATTGAGGAGCCAGCATCTTATTTTCACTAAGATTTCTTTTTTCGTTTGTTTCATGAATTTTGTGGGCAGCACCCGCTTTCTCAGGCAATGCCAGATTTCAAGTTTTCCACAAAATTCACCATATCACAATTTGAGTAGGTCCCTATTTATATTTTTAGTTTCAAGGCCCACCTTCCTCCAGTGAAGAATTTATGGATAGTGGGGCCCTGTGATCCAAGCAGGGTTCGGGGACCCTCCTCCCACCCCATGGCACATCCATGGGGGAATTAGTGTGGCACAGAGGGGGAAGGGTGGTGGCTGGAACTTCTGGCCAGAACTTCTGAAGAAGCCCACAACCCACTGGATGGGAGGGAGGACCACAAACTAAATGCAGGAGACTCTCCAGTCAGGTGCCAGGCCTCCCCCCTCAGGCACTGGTGGCAGTGTCAGCAGTGGGGGCCCCTGTCGTTGGGGACCCCATGCCACCACATGGTCTGTTTCATGATAAATCCACCTCCGCCTTCCTTAGGAGTTTTCTGCATTGACTAAACCCAAGAAAGGCAGTAAAAAGTTATTATTATTGTTATTGTTGTTGTTATACTAATATCAATTATTATATTAATATGTATATTATTATAAATTATTATATAATAACATATTATATCAATTGATGTATTATTAATTATCATAATTGTTATTTCTCTTTCATGATTTACATTTAGGGTTACTAAAGAAGAACTACCTTCCAAACCATAACTATTCAAGAGCTATTTGCCTTTGTGGAGATTATTTTTATAAGGATCGCCTAGGTAAAACCAACTAGGTTTGCATGATTTACATAAGGGTTTTCGGGGGGGGTGGGGGGGGGGAAAGGGTAAAAGATTCCTTGGAATACATACGCTAAAAATTGATAATTCTCAGCTTCAGTTCCAGAAGACTTCACCCATAGCTACATGCCTGATGTGTTTGTTTATTAAGGCCTGCAAAATTTGAAAGCAATGTATGATTTTAATTTCATTTCAATATTCCAACTTTAAATGAAGGAGTTCTTTCAAATCATATGAATAGCTAATAAAGTTTTCTACTATCACTTTTATCCTTGTCAGTTTTCACATGTTGGAAGGATAAATGCTAAATTACCCAATGTGTTATGCATCCAAAATTCTGTCATGTTACATCCTGCAGACTAGAATGCATCAGTCATGTTATGAACTGTTTCATCAATACATGAATGTATTCATTCTGGATCATGCCACAAATTATAATGAGGAAGCTTGCTAAAGTTCTCTGAATACAAATGATGTTTTTGCTTTTGAAGGCAATAGGGCTTGAATATATTTTTAAATATACTTTATTAAACTTGAAAGACCTTTTGTTAAACAAAAATTCCTTGAGCCCATGAGATATATCTTTAATGGCTCATTCATTTATTGCTCTTTTCATTTCTGAATAGAAAAATTCATTGATCAAGTGTCTTAGGCATGAAGCTAGAGAATTCTAATTGCCGTTCAACTTTGGGGCCACATTTTAATTTTTGTTTTCACTAGTGCTCACTAAGCAAGAAAAATAGAATATTTCTACATCTTGCATCACCCACATAACATCCAAAGACCTTTTTCTGCCTATTCTTCTGGGGCAATATGCCACCCAACTTAGAGAAAAGAGAGGAGAAAAAATAGAGCTATGACTAAACTCCTTGATATGCAAACCAGCAAGCCATATTTATGAAGAAACTTGGCTCTCCACTGCACTTCAGGGACCTCAGCTGTATTACCTTTATTCCACTGTTGCCATTGTTACAGTAATTTGCTCAATCTGACCCTATACCAGAATATTCTAAAGGAAGGAATTTCATAATAGTAAATCCTCATATGGGGCAAGATCCTCTGACAATTTAAACCAGTTGTACTCTAAGTAAGTCAACAGAGTTAAGGCAGTTAACTACAGTTGAGAATCTAGACCACAGTGGGTGTACCTACACATGCACTTTACTAAGGAGTACACTAATTAGGTCCATAGTAAAGCATCACAGTCACAGGTATTAGGGCACAGTAAATTAACTAACTACACTGTAAGATAGTGCTGTTGGGGACAGTACTATCTTACACTTGAGTCATTAAGTGCAATTAAATGCACACACAGACAATGCTTTTTCAGCTTCTCTAAATCCATCCCTGTTTTTGTAAGGAAATCAGCAATCCATTTAATAAGAGGAAGAGCCTTTTATTTCTGTACTGAAGCACAGAAAATACTGAGTACCAATAACTGAGAAAAGAATAGCAGTGTTTGTTACGGTGCCTAGCAGCTCTACTTTGGCTCATTGCTGTACAGCAACAGAACATAAAGACAGTCTTTGCTCCAATGTACAACAAAGGAGAACAGGAAGATAGATATAGACAGAGGCAATGTGTGACCTTACATGATAAGCTGCCTACCCGTCGTGAAGATTTTGTCTTCAACAGGGCAACGAATTGTTTAGAAAGGGACATGAAGGAGGACAATGAGATAGCTTCACAGCCATTTTATAGGGAGTGCCTCCAAGCATGAGGGCCAGTGTGACAGAAACAACTAACATACTCATTTGAAAATGTATTATTCCAGTGTTTTGATTTTATTAACTGCTTATAACTTGGACCAGATCTTTTTTTAAGATGAAACAATGCATAAATGCCTATGTCCATCTGTCAGATCACACTGACAAGAAGAAACTTACAAAACTTAGCGAAAACATTTAATAGAAAAGCAAGAGAAATCAGTAATTGTAAAGGACAGAGGTATGAAAAAAAACCCCCAAAACTATAATAATATTTGATCTTGCCCTTCCAATTTTAGCCCCCAAAATTCAGCTTCCCTTCTGAGCAAACCAAAATCCTTGCCAGACTGTCACCTTGCATTACCCAGGTTTTCCATGGGAACACTAAAATACCAAAATGCCCAGGAATTTTTAGACACCATGGGCATGTCCCCACAAGCAGAAATGTGCATTTCCCTGGAGACAAACAGCAGTGGCATATATTTGTGCTGTGACTAGTTGTATCAATGTACACCTCTGCACATGCTCTGGTGCATGGCAAATTGTTCACCCCATTAAGGGTGTGGTAAAACAAGCAATAAGCTACAAAGTTATTCCATGAAAAATGTGTAATAACTCTGTATCTTGTTCTAATCATGCCATTAATTGAATGAGTGACCCATCAACTGAGGGGCTCCCATCCACAGGGGTACACCACCCACTGCCAGCTGCAGAGATGACAAGGTTTGCAATGTTCCCAGGGCTGCCCCCTCTGTGAGCCTCATCAGCGGTGGGACTTGCAGTACGGAGAACACTAGTCTCTCTTGAGCCTTGTTAGGTATGGGGCTTGTAGTGGAGGCAATGCCAGAAATTCTGCCCTACTGTGAGCCTTATCAGCTATGGGGTTTGCAGTGGGGGCAGCAGGAAGAATGTGGCAGCTTTGTGAGGTTCAGGGCTCACAGTGGGTACAGTAAGGAGAACCTATCTTGCTGGGATCCTTTGACCATAGCTGACTTCCTGCCTCTGGGGCAGGGGGCTGGAGCTGATGATTTTCCGAGGTTCCTTCCAGCCCTAATGTGTATAAAATCTATTAAATCAGCACCGTACCTGGACACATGGCAGCCCCAGGCAAACTTTTGGGCCCCATTTCACCACACCAGAGATAATGATAATAATAATAATTGGCCAATGGAAAAAAAAATACCATTTTCAGGCCCCCTGTCTGTTTAGCCCCTGGGTGGCTGCCCAGTTCACCCATGCCTGTGTCAGGCCTTGGGGAGAACTCTGCTGTCACTGGAAGACTTGTGAGCTGATGAGGCTTGCAGTGGTGACAGCTTGCCCACAGCCCATGACAGCTGCAAGACTTGCAGCAGGGGCAATGTGGGGCATGGTACCCCTGGTGTGAGCCCTGTCAGCTGTAAGGCTGATAGCCACTGGAGTTGGTGGGGGGGACACACAGGATCATGACTTCAGGCTCCCTCTACACTGACAATAAGGCACAATGGAATCAAATGCGTGATCCCACAGCCACGCCTCCTGCCATGCATATTCTACATGACAGGCAATGCGATTGTGCGGCTCGTGCATTACAGCCCACTGCACCTTTATTTGACCATGTAGAGGGGTCTTCAGTAATCTAAAAGTTGGAATCCCATCATTTTTCTCTGAGTTCATTTCTCTCGAATTAGGATAAAAGAACTGATAATGATAAAAGGGGTTAAATATATATTATTCAGTTTGGGGCATCACTGCCTTTTAAATTTTAATTGTGTGACTCAGAGCATTCATAAGGGGAGCATTACGAGTTCATGAGATTGATTTCTTTTCACAGGAAGTTTATTTTAAAATTTAATTTGCACCAGACTTGGCATTTGTAGTAACTGCAATGCCTTGTGATTTAATGAGGGTACCGTAGAAGGTGAAGCAGATACAATGTGTGAGGGTGAAGTATGTTAACATTCTACTATTAAAAGAGAAATCACTGTGCAGCATGTAGTCCTGTATTTCATGAAGTAAGCAGTTTATTATATTTTTACTTGTGGGGAAGGGGAAGCTGTTTTTGTTTTCTTTTTCTGTGTGTTTTACACATTATATATATATATTGTGTGTTTTACATTATATATATATATATATATATATATATATATATATAATGTGTCTTTTCTTTAATATAATATAATATAATATAATATAATATAATATAATAGCTCTGTACTAGCAGATCTAACATTCCACAAAAGTAGGTGACCATTTATTAGCAATGAGTGAATATACACAATAAAAATATTCATCAAGAGCACACAATCACAAAGCTGCCCCCAGCGACTATCTTACAATGTGGTTTTACAAAGTTCTTTATCCAAGTAACAAATGTAAAAGAACTTTGGGGAAAAGGGAAAAAGGAATACCCTATTGACATCCTCCTCCCCCTATTGACTTCCTCTTCCCCCCCACTTCCCCCCAAAAAGCCCCTAATTGGTTTTATGATTTAAATATCCCTAAATATTCCTGATAAATACTGGTCCAGAAAAGGTCAGCCCAAAGTTAGAAAATGATACTTGCGTGAAGAATGTGAGTTGTTCTGAATACCCCTCCCCTTATCAAATACTTGCGCGTTCCATTCCTATAATCAGATTTCCCCTTTGCAACCCAAACTGTACATTTTTCACTCTTATCTACAGGGCTTTAAGGACAATCACATCTACCTGCAAACTGTAAACCCCTTAAACAGGCAGCCTCCTATGTCTCTAGCCCACTTTCTTGTAAAGTATCCCAGCATACACAAAGTAAAATGATCCTGTTGATTAGGGTTACCATATATCTGGGTTATCCTGGACATATGGTCTTTTGGGGCCGTCCTATCTCAATCTGTGTGTGTTTTTTTTAAATATAAGCAAATGTCCAGAATTTTGCTCTGCCTCTGCTTTCCCAGCACTTTCCGGATTACCCTACCAAGGAGCAGCATGGGGCTGAGGGCAGCAGAAGAAGGTAATTGGAGGCTGGGGCATGCTCTACACATGGGCCCCAGAAGCTGCAGGCAGGTAAGTGTGAGCATACGCATGTGGGTACCTACTGACACTGGGGCTGCAGCAGGATGAGTCAGGGGAAGGGGTGGGGGGCTTCTTCAGGGGCAGCAGGGAGCTATGTGGGTGGCAGGGCTGGGGAGGCAGGAGGCTGCAGGTCAGGAGTGAAGGGTATCAGCAAGGACAGGGGGGCTGCAGGTTGGGAGTAAGGGGCACCAGCATGATATGGGGGGCAGGGTACTGTGAATCAGGAGTGAGGGGCAGTAGCAGTGTTGGGGGAGCTGTGGCTTGGGATAGAGGGGCAGGGGTAGGGCATGGGCATATCACTGCTTATCCCACAGTCATATACCCCCTCCTCCCCCACAGATATCCTCTTTTTTGAAACTGGAAATATAGCAACCCTCCGGTGTTGGTAGCAGTTTTCCCCATAACCTCTCTGTAATTGACCATCCCAGTCTTAGCAACACATCACTTACTAAATAAGATTCATGTAAACTGAAACAGCTGCAACAAGCACAGCCTTTTAAAGTAATTTTACTATTAAAGTGTTCTGAATCCCCATCATTATTATTTATTACTTAATGAGCACTGGCGGCACTGCACTTTACAAAACAGGAGAAACCAAGGTCCTTAAAATCTAAGTTTGAATGAATAGTTAAGAACAAAAAGACACTGCTCATTATTGTTTAATTGCCTGACTGATTAATTGTTCATTATTTGCCTAACTGCTCACTTTCCATATTGCTCATTAATTGCCTAATTGCTAAATTGCCATATTGCTCATAATTTGCTCTTCCACTGCCATTTTGTTGGCATCTGCACATTTATCTATATATTCTACCTCTTTCTCAACCTCTTTGCTTTCTCTACTATTTCTAGGACTGCCAAAACCAATTTCAGCATCACAAGACTCTAATTTTAACCTTGTGCCATCATTTTTGCTTAGTTCTGCATTATTGACTCTCCATTTCTGTCTTGTTTCTGCTTCTATATTAACACACTTTACATCCTATGACCCTTTTAACTATCTTCTTCTATATTAACTATATTCTGGTCTTGTGAAGAGGCCTTTGTTTTAAAGTAATTCAAGGTAACAGAAGTGTAGTTCAGCCTGTTACCAAAAAGTATTTACAAAAATCATTCGAAATAGGAAATGATATTAACTGGATTGCTGGTTGAAAGAAGGGTGAAGAGAGATTTTCAAAGGCTGCTGGTAAATTACAGTTTGGTATGACCAAGACTTTAAAAGATTTTAGAAATGGGAGAATGTACATTTTGATTAGTTCATTTTAATATAATGAAGTTGATACCTCAACTTAATATTGTTTATGCAGGTGTCACTAAATGAAAAACAGAAATGGATGGATGAACTAGATTAAGCAAGTTTTATCATCATGTAGTATCATTACATTCATTGTCTCCTTGCCTGATGGGATTACTAATGACCATATTTTAATCTTATGAGATATCATGATGAGGAGTGATAGGTGAAAAGGAACTAAATGCCATAAGCACCTCCTGCAGCTTCAATTCAATGCTAAACCACCTCAGGAATATGAGACTTGAGTACCTCATATAATTCCCTCTTCCTGATTTTTATTTTCTTTTCAATCTAATAATAAATCTTGCTTAGCTGCTGAGACAAACCCCCCTTTGGCAACATTTCTGTGAGCCTATGTTCTGGAAGGCAGCTAAAACATTTTAAACAGCCTGATGCTGGTACAAACATTCCAAAATTTGGAAAAAGCTGAAAAAGCTTGTGTGTTGGGGCTTAAGTTTTTTCCAATAATAAGGCTAAAAAAGAAAGCACCAGAGGTTGGTGTGTATTTGCCATAGAAGAAGTAGAATCTGACTTCAACAGTATGGGCAGTGACAACAAATCAAAAATATCTAAGGGATTGTTTTTCTCATTTCCCCACAATATATATTGTAAATTAATGTTTTTTCCTATTATAAAATGCTAGACAATTAAATGGAAAAGGAACAGTGATATTGTTAAATTGTAAGCCTTGCTTAATAATTTGCATTGCTTTGCCTTGTTTTGTCGTTGTTTTTAATAATTTCCTCCATTAAAAAAAAACAAGTTGAAAAGCTTTATAATGATGATCATTACAATGCGAGGTGAGTGCAGTATATTGGCTTGACACTTATACAAAGCACTCTTATATATTTAATATTGTATCAGTGAATGAGGATTTCATTATCACATTATCCTTTTCTGGCCCTAAGACAATTTTAGTTTGATACAAGAATCTCTGTTCCTGGAGCATCTTTCTCTCACATCCATTTTCTCTATACTATCCCATACCTGGTGTCATCATCCATAACCTGAGCTGACTTCATTCCCAATGCTAATGCTCCTTCTTGATTTATTCTCGTCTCCCATTCCGCTGGTTTAATTCCCATCCATCATTTCCCATGTTCCAGCAAGAATATCTGTTTCCCCTACACCAAGGTTAAGGCTGTGTAGACAGGTCTATTGAGCTTGTTGGAGTGTGAAGAAGCACCAAGGAATTACTGAGTACAAAGGAAGTTCAAAGGCTTTGTTCATTTCACCTCTTTCTATAAATTGCCTTAAGAATTTTAAACTGAGGTTTTTTTTTCCAAGGGGCCAAAGCAAGAAAGTTAATAAATGGACTTGATTTCTTAAGACAATTGGACAAATTGAAAATCTCATTTTGGAATTTTGCAAATATTATTCTCATTGGTTAGAACAACACAAATTCTATAAATCTATGTTTGAACCAGTAAACTATGTACAGTATTATACGTTATTTACTTGGTGAAGAAATAAAGAATAAAACAATTAAGTAAAATTAAGATACACTTTCACTGGTAGAGAGGCTCATGATCTTTCAGTGAGTTAGGCTGCTTACAGATGTAAAAAAAAAACCCCCAACAAAACAAAACAGCACTTTACTGGAGGAAGAAGGGTGTAGTTTGATCTGACTCATCCAGTGTTTGTATACATAGGGTGCTTCAGTGGGGCTTTGGGGGGCTTTTTCCTAATAGCTGATTCAATCATAGCTGATTCAATCAGCTATTAGATAAAAATCCCCACAAAGCCCGACTGAAGCACCCCACCTATACAGATGTTGGGTGAGCTGGGTCAAACTAATACAAAACCTCTTCTGAGCATGTGCTGCGCTTGGCACAGGGGCACGCTGAATTTGAAGTAAAGCACTGTTGGGTTTTTTTTCATGTTTGTAAGCAGCCTTAGTTGTTTTATGGGGCTGGGAAAGAAATACAGAATTATTTTATTACAGTATTTGTTTGTATATCGTACTTACCCTTTTCTCCAAAATCAGCCATCCAAAATTGGTGGCATATCTTAAGTGGTGGGTAGGTAGGGTGATTATTCTTCTCTGGAATAGAATCAGGGAAGAATGGAGTTAATAGTCATTGTGACTCATAGTTGCCAAGATGGTCACATCTCTTCTTGGGGCTGTAAAGTGCAGAGGCAGAGTCCAGAGAAAAGCTTATCCTAGCTCCTGGTGAGGGAGTAGCTTTAGGCTAATGAACCATTTAGCTGGCTGAGGTTGAGGGTAAGTGAGATGCTGTATTCAGTCCATAGTATTTTGTGATATGAAAACAACACTTCATTGTTTACAGGAACTTACATAAAGGACTACGTACAATTGCCTTTGCCTTTGCCTATGTAGCTATTTCCTTTGCTACTGTCCTGGCAAGAGTCTGCAGCCTAACTTATAGAGCGAGAGAGACTGTAGAACCTGTGGAATAAAGAGTTTAGAAGGAAGCAGATAGATAATAATGAGCCATGAAGTCAATGGACTCCCTCACTGCTGCCTTAAATAGAAATGCTGACATTGCTGGGTTGGTTTTAAACTCTGTGTGTACCAAAAATCAATGGGAGGTGCAACTACACTACTACAATTTCCCTGGATCTACTCCATATGTCACTCACATGACACAATACAGAATTTGTATGTTTAAGCTATTTTTCCTATCAAAGCTCTCCATTATTGCTTTTTTTATATGTGTCTATCATCTTTTTTTTTAAGACCCTCTCCATTTAAACATATTGGTCACTCTTGTTTCTTTATTGTCTTTTTCCTTTCTGGCATGTATCAAGCTCCTGTTCAACAGATATTGGTCAAATAATGTCCCCTGACTTACATTTTTGAAAATAAATTCGTTGAATAAGTTATTTGATATTTTGTGTTCTTTGATCAGCTCATGAAAAAAAAAATAATTACTTGAATTTCCATCAGCTAAAGGGTTAGTTTCCAGTCTTTATGTGTCTTTATTGTGTGCATTCCCTAATTTCATCTTGCACTTCCTTTGTACTAAGCATATAAAATGAATTAGTCTTGAAACTTTAAGACAAGTACTTTAGTCCTATTCTATGCTTTTGCCACTAATTTTTTTTCCAGAGATATAATTACATTTCAAAAGTTCAACATCTATTTCCAATTACATAATAAAAAGTGAGAAATAATATCAAGTTATACACAATATAAAACAAATAAAATATTGTTTACAAAATCCCATTAACCAGCATCTCACCTCCGAAACACCTCATTATATAAACACAACTGTGACAACACATCTGGGCATTTTGTAAAATTTCTATAATCCACATCATAGTGCAATGCTTTCTAAACATCGTCAGGACAAAATATTCATTTTCTCTCTTGAGCTAAGCAAACATTCCTAATCCTGCCCCTGTGATCTCTTGAGCAGTTCACAGACCAAATTTTAATGAAACTAGACATGTGTAAACCTCCTACTGTTCACAGACATCTGATCCATTAACCATTATGGAAATAAATACACATGCTGAAATCATTCTTTTTCTAGTATTCTAGTAACCATCTGTAACTAGTCTACTATATGAACAGATAGAGGCTTCCCTTGTTTCAAAAGAAGATATACCACCAGGAATTTGGCTTGCAGAAAGATGCCATTTTATTACTGAAAGTGTACTGATGCTTTTAAAGATTCAAATACCTTCACTCTAGAAGAAATTGGAAATTATACAGATATACGCAAGTCCTGCTAAAGTAGCTTCCATTCACATAGTCATTTTCCTTAATGAAAATGGGAAGCCTGGCAGAAGGAAAAATACATTTCACTGAAAGCAAGAATAGTTAGCAGAATCTGAACTACCTGGAAATCCAAGAGTCTCTCTACAAGCATTTTTTAAAATTGTTTTTCAGAAAGTTATGTGTACACTATTGGCTCACTGACAGTCTGCAAATTGAACCCTGGAGGTTTGTTTCAAATGGGTCTGGTAGCAAACTAACTTCTGCATGTCCACTTGGAATTTTAAGTTTAACCTTGGGAAGTTCTCCAGTTAGTGCACTGGGGACTCAGGAACACCTCTGTTCAACCTTTGTCAATGAGCCAACTGCAAAGGAGGCAGACATGCTTGCTTGTTTCCATTACTTTGTATTGGAACAAGACCTCTTGTTTCGCTTCAGTCTCCCACTAAAGATGATATTCCATAGTTTAGAAGCAGCAAACTATAATAAGTGATCACCACAATGTGGAAATAAACAAGAACATCTCATGAACAGTCAGAAGCCACCAGGGCCTGAAGCAGAAGCGTAGGAGGAATATTGCAGAGTCCTCTGAAAATAATAAGGGAAAGCCTTTTTTTGGCATTTTTGGTGATGCTTATGGAGAATAAAATGCAATCTGGGAAATGTCAGACTCTCTTAAATAGCTCGTTCTATCAGCTAGGTACACTGAAGCATGAGGCATTGTAGTTAATCTCCTTTTTATCCCTGGATTCAACAAGCCCAAATGAATAAAGTAGATTAAATAGATTTGGTAGCGCTGTCCCTCTGCCAATCTTAACATATGAGTTATGAGTTAGAAAAGCTTTCTGGTAGCTTTCAGAAATGATCTAAAGTTGAAAGTGTACCAAATCGATATAAATGAAGTTACATTAAAGTAAAGCATATTAAAGGAAAAAATATTTAGCCTGGATTGCAGAGGCAGACATTCAAAAATTGTCTAGGACCAGATTTACTGCTGCTCCTATAACTTCAGTGCTTGTTCCTTGAGTGCCCATTTTATAAACTGAATGCAGCAAAGACACTGTGAGAAAAAAAATACAGCATGTGATCATGCATAGGCTATATCATAAATGTACATGGACAGAGAACTAGAATATTAGCATTTCCTAACTTCTGAGTATTTGAATTTGGAATATTATCATTCTTTTAGTGTGTCTTATGTAGGACATTAAGGGGAAAATCATCAAAACATCATTTTTCTCTTGGAAAATACTGATTTAACAAAACTCAATTTATTGTGAAATCATACTGATTTTGATTAGATTTTTATATTAATGATTTTTTGTATTTGAAGGCTTATCAAATCCTGCCTCCATTTTCCTTTCTCAAAACAAGATAATCCCAATTTTTCCAAACTCTGAAAATGGACTACATTTGAGAAAACAATGAATTATCTTTGTGTCCCTTGAAAAATCATAAAAGGGCCTTATTATCAGAGAATATTGAGTGATGTACCGCTGAAAAATCAGACAGCCTTAAAACTGTTATAGTGGGAGTGGGAGAAAAATGAGTCCTGTCTCTATTATAAATACAGGTTATTATTTTTCAATAAGGTGAATAACAACTGTCCACAGTACAAAGACATAGTGATGTTCATTATGATAGTTATACCATGTCATGAAACACAAAATCATTAAATTATTTTTTTTTCAGTGTTCACTACTCATGGAAACTTAATAGAACATATTTAATCACTTCCATATTCTGCTAGGTGGGATTGAATTAATTCTGATTTTCATGTGGCTTGCCCATAACAAAGGAAAGCATTGCCTTTATACATGTATCTTATAATTACTAATTACCAGAAAAAAAGTTTACTGGGAACTGAATGCAATATAGATTCTTCATTGGTCTCAGAAGTGTAAATTAGCACGAAATATTTTGCTATCCTCCCCACCACACATATACCCCCTGACTGCGCTATAATTAATTACTTGATTTTCAGTGTACAAAACTAAATATTCTTTGACTGGTCAATGGCAAGCTCAATCTAAATGAGCTCATCTGAGCTAAATTAGACTGCAAACAGATCACCAAAGCTAGCGAACATCTACACATTTTAAGCATGACCCTGGGGCTAGGGAAGTTGTTGCTTGCCCCACTACTAGGCCTGTGCCTTTCCTAGTCCCCTGGCTGGGCTATTTTTAAGTGCCTCACCCCTCTCAGATGACTAACACTCCCCCACCCCCCACAAACCCACCAACCTTCCCACAGACCTACCAGCCACCCTGTACCCACTACCTCTCATCTGACCTGCTCTCCCACCTGCACGTTACACCCAGTTCCTGACACAGCTCCCAGCACTGCCATGAGGTCATAGATGGGGTATAGTGAATATCTGTACATAACCCATGTTATCATACACAAAACTTTTACTGAACCTGAATGGAAATCCACATATCAATTTAAAATAGGCAGCTGACCTCAGAACATTTGTAGTACACTTATTAAAGGATAAATGATTTTCCCAAAAGGGTGACTTGAAGGATTATCATGAATTGTAGCATTTGTATAGTGTGAAAGCCCATGAAGCCAAAAGCCCGCATCATATGGCACTATTTGATCAATTGCGTTGCTCAGTATTGCACTCTACCTATAAACACATCCATAGGTTGACTAGACTATAGGAAAATGATCGAGAAAGCAGCATGCATTTTTTCCAGTTTAATTTACAACTATGGAGTGCACAACATAAAATATTTAAATTCTTATTCTGGATGGTTTTAGTATTTTGGATGAATAGCAATTAATATTTTTACATAAATTATTTTGTTTCGTTTGATCATTTTTTTAAAGTGAGTTGTGATTTGTACGTAAGAATGAATTTCTATGGAAATAGTGTTGCTGACATAATTAGCCCTACAATCTTTGAATCCTGCACTGAGACCCATAAAAGTCAATGAGGCTCTACAGGTTTAGAGGAGCCCCATTGCAGGACTTGGCTATATATTCAAGTCTATTTCACTTGATTTTAATTGTCTGTATTCCTTTTGTATTTGAGTTTCATTCCAATGGAAAAAAAAAAAAGGAAAAGGAGGCTTTTCTTTGGTATATGGCTTCAGAATGCCAATGGGTCTCATTTTGTGGACCATGACTCATGGTATAATTATACATACATCTATTCTGATCATGGAAAAAATAGGTCTCTGCATGAGAATGTGCACCAGAATTTGGTACAAAAGTTACATTTGTTTGACCAGGACTTTGGGCAGAAAACACAAATGCGGTGAATTCAGTTATTTGTATGCTGCATATACTTTTGGCTCTCTGAAATAATATCCTTTCCACAAAATATATCAGCATAGTTAAGTATTGTATGTGTTCTTTTAAAAAAAATTGACCTCTTGATCTTAACAGAACACTTGACATTTTCTTCTTTGGTAACATCTTATTTATATTCTGCCTCAGCTCAAATGAACTCCGGATCCAAGCTGTAAACAACTAAGGAAAATATAATCAGAAGCAGTGGAAATTTTTTCTACAGTGACAATTAACAATTTTGTAATTAATAAATTTGTAATTTGTACATTTCCAACAAGATAGAACCTCCCCCCCACCCCCCAATGGATAAATGTCTTACAATGAATGAAAACTGCATACATACTAATAAACATTCTGCAGGTAGGTATTAGTCTCCAAAAAAACAAAGATGCAGTAGAAAGAAATAAGTATTCCCCCACAAAGATCCAGCATCATAAAAACTCTAGAATAAATGGGGAATATAGGAACAAAATTCTACCATCTGCATAAAAGGGTAAGGTGGCATACTGAACTTTTCATTCCTTGGCTATTCCTCCCTCTATAATGGTGCAAGATTATCAGATGAGATTTCCAAGGGAGCTGATGGGAGGTAGGTGACCAAATGCAGTGAGTTTCATGAGGGCAGGAAAATGCCTAATTCCTTTTTGGTTACTTTGGAAATCCTAGACTTAAGTACTCAGGAGTATCATAAGGAATCACAGTAGTTTATGAGCTGTGGGATTGCTATCTTGAGGCTATTGTCCAGCTACCCAAAATGCATGCGAGTGCTAGGAAGCATAGAACAGGTCTTCTTTTGAAATAGTACTGGAAGCAGAAGTTAAGATGCACTTCTGTGGTTTGAGTTTTACTATGACAGTGTAGTCAAAGCACTAGGCACAACCTCAATAACACGCATGCACTTTTAGTAGTGCAAAGATTCTCTCTATCTTTATGCCTGTAGAGGAAGGGGAATAACTATACTAGTATAAATCACATTTATACCAGTATAAGAACAACCACACACTGGGATTTTTACCAGTATAAGTATTTGGGATAAAAATATCACAAGCATAATAGAAACAAGTATATCAATAAACCTTTATCTATAGATGAGACCTAAGTTGTCTTTTCATTATTTTTGTGGAGAAAAGACTTTTGTTGAAGGATTAATAAACTAGACACAGGCTTCAGGCCATAGGTGAAAAAGTGAAAGTGTTTTCTTTTTCCTTGGTGCTTTTAACACTTAATTGCAAGGCTTACCATATTTATTTTATTACCATATTTCAGAACCATGTAGCAATAGGTGAACTAGTTCCAATCTGTCAGTCCAGCTAACTACCCAGGGCTCAGCAGCACACTAATGAAGCTATCCTAGCTCTACTGGGTTCAGAACCTATACTGAACTGTGCTGTGATCTGTAGACATGCCAGTCCATTCTACATGGTGCTTCGTTGTTCCATATGCCTTCCAATTCAAATATCAGTGTGAGGATCCAAAAGGTACTCACCTGGGACACAACCCTGGCCAGGAGCATGAACTTCACCAGATCAAGATGTCCATCTGCTTCTGCCCGGCTTTACCACCTTGGCAGGTGAAGCAAATTGGAGCAAATCCACAGCTGGGGCTATATCCAGGGGCCAGGAATGGAGCCAGGGGGAGGAAGAAGATGGCAGAGGGCAAGGAGGATGGAGCTGGGGAGCCAGAGATGCAAGGAGAATGCTCCAATGGTAGGGTAAGCATCTGGCTGGGCTCTGAAGAAGTGGTGGCTACCCCACTACGAGAGTGAAGCAGGGGGGAAGATGGAAGATAAGGACAGGAGAGGTCTGGGACGAGGCAGATGACCCACCATCAGCTTTGGGTCTTTTTTATTCTTTCTTTCTTCGTTTGTTTAAAGCCACGGATCGATTGCTGTGGAGCGCCGAACAATCTGGATGCAGCCACAGCAAGAAGTGAACTTGGACCAAGCGCAGGAGCTTCCCAAGCAGAGGGAATGAAATCAAGTGGTCTGAGTGGATCCATGGCCGGATCCAGGAGTGGAAAAGCTGAGACGGGCCAGGAAAAGAAGGATGGAGAAGACCTTCCCTCCTGCTGTTCAGCTGCACTAAGGACTTCTTATACTCATTAAGTGGCTGCGTGCTGCCAATTAACCCAGGCACAGCTGCAATTAGCAGGGAGCATGGGGAAAGCCCAGAGAAGAGGGGAAGACTCCAATGAGCCCCGAGGAGGTACCTGGAACCCAGTTACCCTGGGACCAAACTTCTACGGCTGTCCTAAAAATAAATAAGTACATAAATAAATAAATAAATAAATAAATAAATAAAGAGGAAAAAGGAAAGAATTGCGTTGGGCTGGTCATTTGGGTCATCCCTTTTCTAAGGCTTCAGGAACTGGGGCAGAAGCCAGTGGTCATTTCAGGTGAAGGCAGGTAGTCACCACCTCCCGCTCATTAATATCTCTTAAATATCAAAGTCATGGCAGGCGAGAAGAGAGCGTGCTGGACCCCACCTAGACGGACCAAAATGGGTTGCAGCCACCCTGAGGGGGCCAGTGGATGTCAGCAGGATGTAAAGGCACACACCCACACCCAGTGGCTACCCGATAGATTGGTGCATTGGCCGGGAATTTTGACAATGGCCGAGAGGAAATAGAAAGGATGGAAGTCCCCATGGCAGCAGCCGCAGGTAGCATAGATCCAGTCCAGCAGACGCTACAGCTGCTGGACCACTACAGACACTACCCGGTGTGTATCTGACAATCAGGTTTTGGGGTTTTTTACTTGTATGATATTATGTCCATCAAATAACAGACATTCAACAAAAATGATTAGACTGTACTGCTTATCTTAAATTGAAATAATACTTCCAGTCCACTATTTCATGACAAGGACACTATAATGTGATAGTTGCACCTGAGCCAATAATTATAAATAAATAAATAATTTCCAGGAATACAAACAACAGTTTGAAAATAAAGCATGAATGTCATGGCACAAGTTGTACACCTAGTACATTATTTCTAAAACAATTTTATGAAGATTTGGGCTACATGTTTACTTTGTGCACTTGTTTACTTTGTTAATTAGGCAAATGAAGCTTATGAGATGGTTTTGTTTAACTTAAATTAAAGGAAGAAATTAGAACTTGTTTCCACAATCACAACCGATTTGTAATTAAATACATAGTTGTTATATACACAGTGTTTATGAATTCTCCATAGGAAAAAGGTAGGTTGGAATCTATAGCATTTCCTGCTATTAGATCTCTGTTTGTTTGCTTAGTGTATACAAATCAAAATAAAAATGCATTGGAGTCTAAAATAAAAATAAATAAAAATGCACTGGTTTGTCCTACCTGAAAAATAATGATATAATACATGCTATTGACATGAAAACTATATAAATACATAATCAAATATCAACATTTCCCAGTAAAGCATCTTGAAAACGGTTATTTTAATAGGTATCTTCATGTACTATTTGGCTTTATGTAGTTTCAGTATGGTTAATCAGCTTCAAAACATGGATGCTTCTCATTATAAATGTGTTATATTTCAGAAGTATTTGATACATTTTGTAAAACTGTAATCAAAAGATGTAAATAGGACACATTACAATATGACTCCAAGAGCAAAATAACATTGTTAAGATACATATGTCAGGCACATTTTTATCCATGAACAAACACTTTAAATGCATTTTAAGTTTTGAATGATTTTTACTAATGAAGATAGGTAGATTGCTTACCTCTGGGCACTGGTAACAGGAATATTAAGAAGTAAGACAAATTGCACTGCCCAATTAGTCCAAGTTAAATAAACTGGTTTGTTGCCACATCAACCTCAATAACATGAAAAGTATTGGCTTTATTTAAATGTGAAGCCCTGGTATAGATAAAGTGAATGTCCCACTGCTGTGAATAAGTTCTCAGGTTTCCTGAACTTGTTTTATTGGGCCATTTTGCCATTCATCAGTCTTCATTTTACTTCCTGGCTAAAGAAAAGTGAAATTGTAAAGTAGTAAAATTGAGTGCCTAATTTGACACTGTAATTAAACTTAAAAAAAAAAAGAAGCTATTTTCTCTTTTTTGAATGCAGGATCCTGGAAGATTACTGTAGTCAGTGGTAACAAAATATCTGTTAGTGGGAAAAATCCAAGTATTTTATATCAATACCACATTTCTCTGAAGCCATTTTATTTTAACATGGCCCCCAATCCCCAATAATTTAATTTCACATAGGGAAAATGTATAACTTTGTATATAATCTAATTATTGGAGGGTCAACTTAAATTCATCCCTACCACTGCTGTAGCAGGGAAAGCAACAGCAAGACAGTACACAGTGGGTGGGAGGCAGGCAGGTGGGAGGGGCAGGCAAGACCGTTGTCCTCACACCACTTGTTCCACCTGCTTCCTGTCCCTCCACCTCACAGAATGTGCATCCATTGCCTGAACTCCTTCCATCTTCCCCAACAGTCTCTGAAGTCTACCCCTTCCTGTAGCCTTCACTCCTGCCTGTTTCCTACAGCCTCTGCCCCACACCTGCCCTCTACAGCTTCTGCCTCCACAGTCTCTGTCCCCTGAAGCTGTAGAAACAGGTGGTAACTACCAAGGAGGAGTATACCTCCCCGGCTCGCCCTTGCATGGTATCAGTTAGGAAGGCCAAAGCAGGATTAGAACTTAAGCTGGTGACAAAAATTAAGGACAGCAAGAAGTCCATCTTCAGGTATATACGGAGCAAAAGGAAGGTGCAGGGTAGCATAGGACCCCTACAGGACAACAAGGGCAACTGGTGACAGAGAGAGGGGACAAAGCTGAGCTCTTCAATGAGTTGTTTGCATCTGTATCCCTTGACACAGACCAAGACAAATCTCCCAAGTGGATCACACGTAGACACAGGAGGGACACCAGCCCACCAACTGTTAGTATAGACTTAGGGAAGGGGCACTTGGAGGGACTGGATGTGTTCAAATCAGTGGGCCCGTATGAACTTCATCCAAGGAATTGGCCAGTGTCATAGCAGAGCCACTGGCACAGCTGTTCGAGCACTCACGGTACTCCGATCAGGTCCCAGAAGACTGAAAAGGGCCAATGTAGTCCCTATTTTCAAGAAGGGGAGGACGGAGGAACCAGGAAATTATAGGCCAGTTAGTCTCACCTCCATCCTTGGGAAAACTCTGGAAAAAATCATTAAGGATCACATTTGTGGGAGCCCAGCAGGGGAAATAATGCTGAAAGGAAATCAGCATGGATTCATTGCAGGTAGAACCTGTTTGACTAACCGTTTTTCTTTTTATGACCAGGTGACAAAATGCTTAGGGACAGGAGTCAAGCTAGATGTCATCTACCTAGACTTTAAGAAGGCCTTCAATATGGTACCACATTCTGTTCTTGTAAATAAACTGCCAGGCTGTGATGCAGATTATTAAATGGTCAGGTGGGTGGCAAATTGGCTTACGGGTTGTGCAGGCCGGGCGCACCCTGGGCCCTTTTTTACGCTGCATGCGGGCTGTGGCCAGCAGCCCGGGCACGCGGGGGCAGAGAGGGGAGGCTTTCGCTCTGGAATTAGGCACGGATGCGTATCGGTAGTTTAAAAGATTGTTTACTTACACCGAGATGGCAATGGTGTAGGCTGGAAAGCTTGATTAAGTTGCAGTTACAGAAAGAGAAAAGAAAACAAAAACTCGAACCTGCAGAACACGAGGGTACGTCGCATAGGGTTC
>NW_005843566.1:69363-86891 GCF_000455745.1 Alligator sinensis
GGAAATTCTCCCTTGCACCGGGGTTCTCCTCTGCAGCAGAAAACTCCACCGTGCAAGGAAGCTGCAATTTAGCGGGGACAATTTAGCAGTGCCGAAGCACACACAAATAAAAATCACACCTTTTGGGTTGTGACACGGGTCACACCCAGAGAGTGGTGGTGGACAGGTCGATATCGACCTGGAAAGATGTGGGCAGTGGAGTCCTGCAAGGCTCAGTCTTTGGACCAGCGCTATTCAATGTCTTCATCAGTGACTTGGACGAGGGCATAGAGAGTCTGTCCATGTTCGCAGATGATACCAAATTATGGGGCAAAGTTAACACACCAGAAGGTAGGGAGCACATCCAGGCAGATCTGGACAGGTTGGAAAAATGGGCAGAATGAAGTAGGATGCAGTTCAACCAAAACAAAGTGCTGCACCTGGGCAAAAAGAACCACCAACACACTTACAGGCTGAGGGATGACCTTCTCAGCAGCACAGCAGCGGAAAGGCATCTTGGAGTCATAGTTGACTCCAAGATGAACATGAGTCGTCAATGTGACAAAGTGATCAACAAGGCTAACCACACGTTACATGCATTAGCAGATGCATTATGAACAGGTCCAGGGAGGTGATGCTTCCCCTCTATACAGCACTGATCAGGCCACAGTTGGAGAACTGTGTCCAGTTTTTGGCATTGCACTTCAAGAGGGATATGGAGAATCTTGAGAGGGTTCAGAGGAGGACAACTCATATGATCAGAGGCCTGCAGGCAAGGCCCTACAAGAAGAGACTAAGGGACCTAGAACTCTTCAGCCTTCGCAAGAGAAGGTTGAGAGGTGATCTTGTGGCTGCCTATAAATTCATCTGAGGGCAGCAGGGAATAGGAGATGCTCTATTTACTAGGGCTCCCCCTGGAGTAAATAGGAACAATGGCCACAAATTGACAGAGAGCAGATTTAGGTTGGACTTTAGAAAGAACTACTTCACAGTAAGGGTTGCCAGAATCTGGAATAGGCTTCCAAGGGAGGTGGTGCTCTCTCCTACTATCGGGGTCTTCAAGAGGAGACTGGACAAGCACCTAGCTGGGGTCATCTGACCCCAGCACTCTCTCCTGCCTAGGGCAGGAGGTCAGACTCGATGACCTACTGAGGTCCCTTCTGACCCTAATATCTATGAATCTATGAATTCATGAAACTTGAAAAGAAAATGTCTGCTTTTTATGGTAGAGAGCCACTTGTCCTTCAGTTTTCACCCTAAGGCCTGATAAAATGCTTGTTAAACTCAATAGTGGCTATATATAGCATCTTCAATTCCACTTCAACATTACAAAGGCTATGTCCACATTTTACCATACTGTACATTATCAACCTGAAGATTTACAGATAAATTCATTCATAGATAAAATGTTTAGTTGCTGAGCTGCTCATTGTTCCTTTGATTTCAGAACAAAACTATCTGTTATTCAATGGGTGTGTCTATAGGTGCCTATTAATGAGCTTATTCTTTGGAGTTTATTGCTGCCGGGTACACGTCTGCACGTGTGCCTGGGATCACAGCATGTTGAGCCAAAGCAGAGCAGCCCCAGCTGGCATGCGGTTCTGGGAATCAGCCTGCCAGTCCAGCGCTGTTCCCCTGGCTCAATGTGTTGTGGAGGGGCTAACTGGGGCACAAGGGTGCCTCAGCACAGGTCTACTCAGCAGGCAGCTTCTGCACTGAAACATCATCCTGCCCTAGCCAGCCAGGGCAGCATCTACCCATGCACTGCTGCAGAGTTTTTATTCCTCAGCAGGATAGAACTTGTATTTATAAGTACTATCCTGCCGTAGAGTAAATTAGTTTACTACAGCCTAATAGAGGTGTGCATGTAGATGCTGAAACATTCACTGCACAGCAATATGTGTACTGTGAAGTAACCATCTCTTGTAGAGGCAACCTCTGACTCCCACAGACCTATTGCTTATTGTTCCTTTGATTTCTACAAAGGTCTATATTAGATATAACCAGCAAAATAGCTCATGGTGTTCATATGGACCACGAGTTCTTTAACTGATTCCTCTGTCACCACCACTATTCCAAACTACATAGTGTTTAGCATCTCATTGTTTTTCTGCTGTACTATTTTAAAGAGCTGTCCACAGTGATATACACCAAGGATTGGCAACTTTTCATTAACAGTGGAGCAAACAGACCAGGTGGGCCACAGGCAGCAACTGTAATTCTGCCACCAGATACATTACCAATAGTGGGATATATCTACTTCCATGACAATATAATTTCTTAGATTTCTTGGCAGCCAGCATAGATTGCTAAACCCTGCTACAAATAGTGCCTATTATAAAGTCAAAGTCAAACAGCAAGTCTTGTGTGAGAAACAGTTATATTTTTTTTCCATTTGTTTACTACAGCAAGTTGGATATATGGGTATTATTTAATCTGCACGTGGCTTTTTCACTTTTATTTTTCTCTCCTTTTCCAATTTTTTTTCCAGTTTGGAAAATTTCAAACTTGAAAAGAAGAGGAAAAGAGAAAAGAAAGAAAATAGATTTAGATCTGGTAAATACCACTTCAGTGCTCCTAACAATCCTTTGAACAATGAAGCAAAAGGGTTGAGTAGTGGCATTAATGTTAAACTCCCCACTTTAGGCATCAGTACATCCAAATCCCTTGTATGACTGTCCAGAGACTATCTTTGGTGCAACCCTCAATTTTTAAGGTAAGTTTAGCTAGGTATAGACTTCCATTTTGTGAATTTCTTCTCTCTGATTGTGCATAAGCATACAATAAGAGGTACACAACATTTCTCAGGGTCTGATGGCCAAATTATATTTTCTGTGTAATATATACAAGATATGATATAAAATCTCTCTATTATATAGAGTGGAAATACCAACTAAGTGGTGGTTGGATTATACTGCTTATCAAGTAATTCCTGAAATTATAATACTTATCCAGTAACTATAGTAACTACATGATTGCTTCTGTGCAAAATAAAACTTTTGATGATCCATTTATAAAAAAAAGGCAGTGAAAGATCAGAAACATCAGAGTCCCAGGACTGCATGACAATTCAAACAAAAATATATTGATTATAACCCACAACTGTGGTTATAACCCACAGTTTGCCTTTCAAAGCAATAGCACTTGTAGATTTGCCTTTTGAGTATTTAAAGAGATTCTCTCGTTTCTTATCTAGAAAAAGAATATATATATATATATATATATATATATACACATTTGGCAATAATGAAAAGCTGATTCTTTCTAAGAAGTACCTTATGGGCAATATATAAACATCATTACAAAAACAAATGTCTAACAAATAACAGAAAAAATCTGTGTGAAAGATCAATGGCAGAAACAAGTTTATTTTGCTGCCTAGCATAGAGGTGGTATGTTTGACTGATACGTTGTTAAATAGCTTAGAGACCAGGTGGAGTACATAATATATCTGTAAGAGTGCTAGTACAAAACAGATTTATTCTTCTGGAAATGGGAAACTTAAGAAAAAATCCAACCATTAAGAAAATTATATATTTCAAGAATATTTTATATTTTGGGGGCCAATTTCCAAACACGGGTGCCTACATTTGGACTATCTTTGACATATTTAAATGCACAGCATAGTTAAATCCTGACTTCCAGAAAGGATGAGTAACTGTGTTTCTGATTGACAACAAATTCTTTAAACACTTTCATAAATTATTTGTTTTCCAAATAAGGCAATAGCTTATCTTCAGCAGCAAATCTTGCAAATTAAATGTCCATTGGTTCTTTAAGTCTTCCAAAAGTATCACATTTTGAACAATGAACTACATCTACCAAGAAAGGTGATCATAGAATCATAGAAAAATAGGGTTGTAAGGGAACTTTAAACATTCTCATCTAACACTTTGCTCAAGGCAGGATTATCTCTGTCTGAAGCATACGAGTCAATTGTTTGTCTATTCTTGTCTTAAAGTCTTCCAAAAAAGGAGATTCCAATAATTAACCACACTCACAGTTAGAAAGTTTTTCCTTATATCCCTCCATGGTGTAATGTAAGGCTCCTAATTCCTCTCTGTTCTATGTGGACATGGAGAAGAGTCTATCACCATTTTTCTTATAACTACTATTTTTGTATTAAAAGATTGTTATCAAATCTACCCTTGGTCTTCTCCAAACGAAATAGTCCAAAATCCTTCTTGAAGTGCAGGGCCCAAATCTATTCACAGTCCTTCAGGTGAAGACACAGCCATATTGAATAGAGTGGAAGAATCAATTGCTGCCATTTAAATGGGACACTCCTATTGATCTATCCCAATATGTTATGTGCAGTAATATTTCCCTATTGAATAAACAGACTGGATTTGACTCAATCCTATTCACAGAATCAAATCATTCATTAGTCACAAGTATGTGGTGACTCCTAGCTGGTCTTCAGAATGTTCAGAAATCCTAACATCTTTGTTAATTTGTACTTATATGGAATAAACTGTTTTTGACAGCCAAAATATTATCTTTTCCTGTTAAAGAGTCATCCAAACAGCATGCACATATAATTCATGTAATCATTATATACTATAAGTGGTTAAGTGTCAAAGTGAATAACTCATTTGCTGTTCATCAATACCTGTAGACTAAAATTATTTGTTCTAACTGTTTAATGGATACTTATTAATGAATTACCTAAAAATCTGGAAATGCAGAAGAATGATTAAGAACTGTGCCCATATTTCTCTTGAGAAAAAAAAAAACAACCTTAAATTTGTCTAATGTAGATTAATTATTAGAAGTTTATCTCTTCCTTATTCTAAGGAAAGAATTATATGGAAAAATATAGGGCCTAAGCCATTTGAGCCACTAATATTTACATAATTTCAATGATGTAGTTTTAAACGTAATAAATAAAAAATGTGACATTTTTCCTTGCATTCTTCTCAGCAGTTGTCATGTGCTCTCTAGTCCCTGCAGTACCATTAAATTATCTTTGACATTTTTTCTTCGGATGTTGCCACCAAATAGTAGAGGTTATTGCTATTGTTAACAGAAGAAGATCTCTCTCTTTAAATCATTTCCTTCTGTTTAGTGTATATATAGAGTAACCTATATCTATAGGCAAGGAAACAGATCAATGAAATATATTATTTGTGTTCTTAGTATCCAGAAACTGCTTCTCTATATTTTATTTTTATGTGAGTTCAGATTTGTCGAGAGCTAACTAAAAATATACTTACAATATCAAGTGGACTTTGTCCTATTGTAATCACTTGTGCATTCCAGAATAGAACTGAACACTACAGACTGTAATTCAAGACACTTGTATGTTTTTCTATTTGTCTGAAAAAACTTGAGTACCAACCTACCCTCAACACAAGGTCCCTTTTACTCAAAGTTAACGACTGTGATAATGTGGGGTAACTGTCTGGGGTAGTTTACTTACTTGTTTATTTTCCCTAACTGGGCAAAAGGACAAAGGTATGATCTTGGATGATCAGAGCCTATATGTCATTGAACTTGATGTTGAGATATTATGGGCATCTCCAGTACTCCCTGACTTTGGCTTACCTCTGAACCAAACCTATTCTGTTTTTCAGGCTTGCCTCCATTTTTGCCAGGTACAGACATTACACTTTTACTAGTATAAGCGGTCAGAAACCAGCCTGTGCACATAACGGGAGAGAAGTTTGGCACACAGACAGGTTCAAACCAAGTCTAAGATTTCTCTCCCTTCCACTTTGTGTGTTCTGTTTGCTAGTGATCTAAACTATGCCTCATACAGAAACTGCAGAACTTAGATTGATTCCACCTCAAGCTTTTTGAATGCCTGTACCTAGCCTTCAAGAGAAGAAATCAATATAAATACTCCTCCTACACCTGCATAAACAGAAAAGGGTTTAAAAATCTAATTTGTGTAATTTGAAATTTAAAATGATAGCTACTTTCTTTGAATTTATGTTGTTTTATAAATTATAGTAGGCACTTTTCCTGCCCTCCTACCTCATGTTTGAATGAGTTACTTAACATTTCTTAAGTACAGTTCCTTTGTTCTCTAAGGAAATTAAATGTAGCATGAAGAAGAATCTATTTCTTGAACAAACCTCTTTCTCCTCCCTCCCTTAGCTTTGAAACCTCTGCCAATACTATATACACACACACTATATCTATAAATCAGAGAATTGCATGCTTTGCTGCACCTGCAACTATTTGTGTGTATAACATACTTATTGGCTAAGGTAATTATGAGATTTAAGTGCCTTAGCATCTTTTTTCAAGCCCACAGCATAATAAGTGGGTCTCCACCAGATAGTAGGAGTGACTCAATTTTTCTAACAGCAAAAATCTATAAGACATCCAAAGTTGCACAAAATTAGAGACAGTATCCCAAAATAGACTCAGCAATCTGTTATATTCAAGAGGAAGTTTGAAATATTTTTAATTTAAAGCCATGGTGGGGGGGCGGGGGGGATAGGATCTACAAATCCTTTAAAAATATTATGTATAATATTGGTAGTGTAAGACTGATATCATAACCACAATAGAAATTATATTATATTATGTTATAGAAATTATACAACAGGCAAGGATTCCTTAGGTTGATATCTTTTTATTGGACTAAATGAGTAGTTGGGACAGAATTAGACAAGGTTTGACTGTAAGAGATTGTTCATCATGTCTGACCAGTACAAGTCAAGCATAGTATGGTAAAAAACAGCTGAAAGAATAGAGATAGAAATTGCCAGGGGCAGCAGGCAAACAATTATGCAGAAGAAAAGCAGTTGATTACTGGAAGATCAAGGCCTGTCCAAGAGAGGAGATGTAACAGGGGCCAAGGCCACTGTCAATTTGGAGAGCTGGCTGCTGCAGGAAAGGCAGGGGGGCTGGAAACCCAACTGGAACCCCTATGTGTGACTGGGAAGACATGTAGCAGAAAGAAGTGGGGCTTTGTGGTACATATGGCCAGTGTCTGAAGATAAGCAGACCTCACTGCAGGAAGAGGAGCACCCAAGAGAGAACGGCACCTGCAGACAAGACAAGAAGATACCAAGCCACCCAGGGCAGCTCAGATTAGAGCCCCAAAAGACGCATGGCCTATGGGCAACATTAACTCTGAATGAGGGAGACTTTTTGTTTTGAAACAGCTTGCTTATATTTGTTACACTTTGAGCTTGATACCAGAGGACTGGTTGCAACTATAGGGAAGTGTGGGGGCCACAGTGGGGTGCCTAGTGGGGCACTCTGTGGCAGATAACCCAGCTTGAGGTCAGGGATCCCAGGGATGAGGCAGCAAATAGCCTGGCCAGGGGTGAGGGACACTGAGAGCTGGCCCAGAGCACAAGGCAAGGGCCAAGGCCCAAGAACACTGACACTGAGAAGCCAGGGCAGTGCAAATAGGCCTAGGCTATAGAGTCCACAGCTAGAATAACTGGTGGGCACAAGACCAAGAGGGCCAAAGTCTGTTCAAGCCAGTGTGAGAAAATCTGGAGTGAGATTTATGAGTCTTGGCTATGGCTACAGGGGAGGAAAGAGGCCATGAATATATCCACTAAGGCAACTGGTGCTCTGAGGTGCCAACAGGGCCAGAGGGTCATAATTTAGTGCCCAAGAAGCAAGACTGGGGCTACCTGCAAGGGGTACCAGCAAGCCAAAGTGAAATAGGGCTCACTGTGGGAACTTTGGGCAGCCTCCCTGGCCATCATAATATACCATCAAGGTATGTCTGGTGAGCAAAAGAGAGGGCTCCCTAAGGAGCTGGAGGGGGAGACAGGAACCACGTGGCCACCAGGGGGTATCACAACCACCTGGGGGTGTGGTCCTACTACAGTTGGGACATTCTCACCTTTCACATGCAAAAAAGAATTCAGGAATCAGGTAGATTTTTAGTGTCCCATAAAACCAGCATCCGTGTTAAGTCCTTGGTTCTTAAGGTCCAGCAGCTTATGAATTTTTGTTCTTAAATTTGCCTTTTCAAGGTATTAAGCACATTTGCCTTTGGATTGCTCCTTCAAATGTATAATTTCAAAACCTTGCATCACAAATAAAATTATCATTTTTTTAATTTGTACCAACAATTACAGGTGGCCTGAAACACATATTTTCATGGAAAATTATTCTATACATTGCAGAAATTATCTGCATTTAGTAGAAAAGCAAATACCATGGCACACAGAAATGATTGTCCTGATAGACAGCCTCTTTTCATTATGCAGGCAAGATTTTCTTTTTATTCAATAGTGATGGAGCACATACAGGTAAATCACTAAAGAATGTATATGTCAGTCTCTGAGATTTGGGATTCCTTTCAAAGTAAGACTTTTTTCTTTGAAAATCTCAAATATTGTTTCCTTATGAGGAAAATTAAGGTAGGGGAAGAAGGAAGTACACAAAGGTATCAGTTCTGCAGACTAAGATAAAATACACATCTTAGCATGTTTTCCAAAGGGTAACACTAAATTATACTTCCTTCCTTCCTTCCTAACATTGTCTCCTGTTAGGAAATTGTATAACTCTACACTGAAGGAAAGGGCAAACTGCAGCTGATGAATACAGTCATACTATGGAGGTGTCTAACTTGAAAGATATTGCCTGAGCTTAAAATGGGAAATAGGGCTGGAAACATTCAACTCTTTCACAATGCAAAAAAACATTTTTGTGCTGTTTTGCTTTTTTTCTACAATAGCTTACTAAATTAATTCTTGCAAACTTATTCTCCTAGGTGTTGTCCACATCTCTAAAACGTAACATTGCAATTCTACTGACATCACAAAAAATTATTTCAATAGTACCATAACTATTTACACCAGTTGACAATGTATACCATTTTCTTTCCTGATAAACTTATGAAATCAGAATGGTATCCAAACCACACCGAGATCTGAGTTTTTTCTATGAGTTTCATTGAAAGCAGAATTTCACTCCACTACAGGATTTTGCTGATGTTCTGTTCAGGGATGGTGATCTTCTCATGCTCAATAGCTTGCCAGATTGGGCCATGAGAAAACAAGTAGATAAGAAGAAACCAAAATAATCAACATTTTTACATATGGTTATACACTATGGCTATGTACACACATTCCAATGACCTTGGAGAATAAAATTTCTGAATCCAGGTTTCCCAGGATGTTTCTCCCAGTAGGAAATCTTATCCCAAGAGTCCTGTACAGCTGTTTGAACTGAACAGTGTTGAACAGCCTGCAGTGCTAACTCTGTCCTACCAAGGGACCCTAGAGCACTAAGTGTGGCAGTCTGACTACAGAGTGTAGGTCTGTCAGGTCAGTGACAGGTGAGGGAAGGTTGCTGGGTCCATGATGGGGGATGGAGGGCTGTGGGATCCACAAAGGTCTGCTTGGTTCATGACAGAGCAGGAGAAGCTCCTGGGTCTGTAACAGGGGTGGGAGGGATGCCATATTCATGGTGAAGGAGGGAATGAGATTGCCTGGGAATGCAAAAGCTGGGAGCAAAACATGATCCCTAAGTGCTTTGGAATTGGGACTTTCCAGACATAACCAGACAGGTGACACGTCCTGCTCCTTGATTGACTGGAATTGATACCCTGTCTCCTTGGACTCATGGTGGAAAAAAGGCCCATTGGGATTCAGGAGGACTGCTCTGCAAACAAGTAACCATATAGATGCCCAAGAGATATTCTCCTGGGAGCTATTTCACCTGGGTTGCTCTCAAGTTATTTTTTCTCCCAAAGTAGCCATGATTTCTCTGGGAGAAAAATCATGAACATCTGTGCATGGTTTCTCCTGGAAGAGTAGCGACTCTACCAAAAGAAAATGAATGTTTATATGTAACCTATATGTATAAAACCTTTATATAAATAAACACAGACACTCACACAAAGTCTAAAATATGGCACATACATAATGCATGTATGGTGCAAACAGTTTTTCAAACAGTCACTAGAGATGACCCACATAACTCACTCATGGGTTGGCCATGCATTAGTAACAGAGCATTCCTAAAAATCAGATAAGCTGAGTTGAAGGACAGCAGATTTTATCATTGTTGTTACTAAAGCTGTTTAGTCTCTTTAAAAAAAAATCCTTCCATTATGGGTGCATGTACATACATAATAGCTCTTCTAACTTCATTTTTTATCTACACCCTTCTACTAGGCACTGCTCAGCAGCAACAAGGGAGGGGTTCAAATTTCAAGGTAACCAGTAAGTTTTCATTGTGGCTCAAGCCCCACTCAAAAATCTGGGATCACTGATTTTGGGGTGTTATAAATAAACAACCCCCATCCTCAAAAGCAGTGTAAACACAAAGGATAGATTTATTACAGAAAACAAAGGCAAGGAAAACAACAAATGCATCTTGAAACATTATCAACTATGAGGTACAGTTTATAGGTTGCACCCTTTGGAGGGGAGAGTCCCCCTTGCCCAAGCAGTCTGGGGTGGGGGATGATAGGGGACTTACACAAAAGGTTAGTTTAGGGGGCCTGTTACACCTATACCTACCCACTCAGTCAACAGATTGGAGAGGGAACTCTATGAGCAGCTCCTTGGGTTCATTGCCCCTCAAGGAGTGCCTAGAGAGCATAGGTCCTTTTGTGAAGCAAGGGGCACCTCACTGCTCCCTGGGAAGCTGCAAGGTGCTGATTTCCATTTCCACATCATGTCTTTGAGGGGGCAACTTGCAGCTTCATTCATCATACCACAACCCCAAAGTTCCTAGTCCCAATCCCCAGCTCTGCTAGAGTTGAAAAGCCACAAAAAAAACCAAAAAACCAAAAACCTCAGAGGGGCCAGGCCTACATGCAATAGGCCTAGACCAAGCAGGAAAACATGCCAGGCCTCAAACCTGGCCCAAAATATGCCAGTGAACATATAGGTAAGCTGAGACAAAAGAAGTTGTAACAGCAACAAAATGAGCCAGGCCTCAACCCTGGCTCAAATGTGCCAGGCTTTTAACCCTGGCCCAAATATGCCAGGTCTTTAATTGTGGCCAGAAACTTCCAGCAAAGCTGCTAGACTCCAACCCTAGTCAGTGTAGTCCAGAGATTAATATCCCCACAGTATTATCCCACTCCAAACCAGAACAACAAAAGGGTAAAGAAGAGAAAGAAAGAGAATAGGAGTCTCAATCCCTAAGACAGATTTTCTCTCCCTTACCTAAGGCTTTCATAGAAGAGACCTTGGGGGGTCATCTCGTTCAACCTTCTGCTCAAAGCAGGACCATCCCAGCCAAGACTTTATGTAGCCAAGTCATAAAAACTTCCAAGGGTGGAGAATCCACAACTTCTCTGGATAACCTGTTCCGGTGTTTTACTGCCCTCCTAGTGAGAAAGTTCTTCCTAATATCGAATCTAAACTTCCCTTGCTGCAATTTGAGACCATTGCTCCTTGTTCTGTCACCTGCCACCACTGAGAAGAGTTTGGCGCCATCTTCTTTCAAACCACCCTTCAGGTAGTTGAAGACTGATATTAAATCCCCTCTCAGTCTTCTCTTCAGCAGACTAAATAAGCCCATTTCCCTAAGCTTTTCCTCAGAAGTCATAAGCCCCAGCCCCCTCACCATTCTCGATGCCCTCTGTTGGACTCTCTCCAGTTTGTCCAGATCCTTTCTGTAGTGGGGGGCATAAAACTGAGTACAGATGTGACCAGATGTGGCCTCACCAGTTCAGAATAGAGGGGAATAATCACACCCTTTGGCCTGCTGGTAACACGCCTACAAATGTAGCCCAGTATGCTGGTAACCTTCTTGGCAACAATGGCACACTGTTGGCTCATATTCATCTTATTATCCACAGTAACTCCCAGGTCCTTTTCTTCAGAACTGCTGCACAGCCAGTCAGCCCCTAGCCTGTACCAGGGCATGGGATTGTTCCATCCCAAGTGCAGGACTTTGCACTTGTCCTTGTTGAACTTAATGATTTTTTTGGCTCAATCCTCAAATTTGCCTAGGTCACTCTGAATCCTAGCCCTACTCTTCAGCATATTTACTACTCCCCACTATCCCCTTCCAGCTTGGTCTCATCTACAAACTTGCTGAGGATGCACTCTGTGCCATCTTCTAGGTCATTGATGAAGATATTGAACAAAACCTGCCCCAGGACCAACCTCTGGGGAACTGCACTTCATACCAGCTGCCAACTACTAGCTTTCCCTTCACATAGCTTCAGCTCACTTCTCCAGTGAAGTGGTAGGGGGAGAGACTGCCCAATGAGGAGAAGTTTCTCTGCAGCTCAGCTCCCCCAGCTTCAGCTGAGAGATTCCTATATACCTTGGCATGACATCACCCCCCAGTATCCAATCAGGGGTTGCCATGTCTTTAGGCTTTCTCTCAACCAATTAATTAACTCCCCCCTCCCAAAAAAAACAAAAACAAAAACCCACACTACCCAGTTTAACCAATCAGGCTAAGGTTTTGGTCCCCCCTGCCTACAGGACTTTTTGCAGGGAGGGTTCTACAATAAGAGACAAAGATATTTGTCTAGATGCAGTTTGTCTCCCTTCAAATCACCAAGCCAGAGGAGAGGAGGTCAGATACTTAAATACAGCACATATAAAATACATGATTAATACAACAAATATGAGAAAAAATATTATATTTAAACTAAAACAACATATCTAGCAACATGAAATCTAGAACACACTTTGCAGTATAAAATAGCTTGTACATTGTGTGTGTGTGAGAAGTACAAAATGTATACATAGAGAACTGTTCAAGAAAGCTGCTTTGTCAAACAACCTTCTGTCTCAAGAGACTGCCCCATTGTAAATGAAAAAGTAGGAGGGGGGGTTCCAGTTGTCTTGTCAAGGATTGTTTCAATATTTTTTGTGAAATAATCATTTGATAAATGCATAAAAACTTTTGAATTAATATCTGTGGAACACAGCTTCTCACCTGAATTATCAGATATGAAAGTCTCTTTGTGGATCTGATAACAAAGAAAAAAACAAACAAACTATTTCCAACCTTTTACTGTCCCAGTGCATTTGTAGCTAAAAATAAATTAACACTTTGATAAATAAATTTTATTTACTTACTAGCAATATTTTCTCCCTTTTGCACTCTTTTATTTATCTCTTTCTATTTCTGAAAGAACCATCCATAGTCCTACAAGTAAGCCCTGTGAATACCAAGCTAGACCTAAAACTCAATTATAAAATAAGATTTGGAATTTTCTCCTCATTCTTAGCCTTTTGCTGAAATGCCTTTGATATAATCACTTGTAACACCTGAAATAATGTTCAGTTATAGGGAAAAAAGAACAAAACATTGAAAATAGGTTTGGGGGCTCCATTGAGAGGTACATACAAGCACAAAAAACAGGAACATTTTGAAGACATGATTAGAGAACACTTGGTCGGTTAAATCAACAGACGTTTGGGTTTTTTTAATCAAAACCTCTCATATTGTGTCTTATAATCTTCTACTGGCACTGTGGTGTTTTGGTGACAGTCGTTTGCTAAATGATGTGCTTTGTTTAAAAAAATGCCGTACACAGCAAAGTCAGCTACGAAGGGAAACATAGCTAATTGGCATCACTTCTTTATATTGGTTTAGGTGCAGGTGATATTTTTAAATTAATGTGTTTTAGTACTCTGAGGCAAGATAAGGCAATAATTACTTAATATAAATATTAAGTATTCAAAATCTCTCCTCAAATATTTAAAGCATGCGCATATGAGTGTTCATACATACACATTTTTAGTATTTAAAGAGAATATAGGAATACTTATTATAAATACTGAAATAGCTACCTAATCATTCAGTTAGAAACTCATGGTTTATCTGGTCCAATGAATAATTATTCCATGCTAAGTGGAGCAGCTTCAACAGCAGGCCATGAAAGAACCCTTTCTCCTAACACATATCCCCCAAAATACCCTAGTCTTGTGGGTAAAACTCTCTCCAAGAGGGTTCAAAACCCTCCAGCCAAAGCACAGAACTGAAACTACCATATTTCATGGTGTATAGGTCGAGGTTTGGAGCTCAAATTTTAACTTTTAAAATTCAACCTCCACTTATACACCATACCCTGTGAGTGGCACCAGGCTCTGCATTTGACTGGTGTGGCCCAGGCAGTGCTGCTCATGGAGGATCGGGCCGCTCCAGCCAAGCACCAAGCCTGGCGCTGCTTACAAGGGTCAAGGATGGGGTTGGGCTCGCCTGGGCTTGGCATTTGGCTAGTGTAGGCCCATCTCCTGTGAGTGGCGCTGCCTGAGCCACATCAGTACCATTAATGGGGATGGGCTTGGTGCTCAGCAACACACCTTGCAGCAAATGGGGCCAGCCTAAGCGCTCAACTGGCATGGCCCAGGAAGTGCTGCATGCAGGGGATGCGTCCTCTCCAGCCGAATAGTAAGCCCAACCCTGACTTACACACTGTGCCTATCAAAATCCTGACATTTTGCATCGAAAAACTGGGGTCAACCTATACACCATGTTGACCTATACACCATGAAATATGGTAGGGCTTGTACACTGGGGCTGCCTTTGGTATTGTATGTTCTTCAGGCAGAGAAAAACTACTACCATAGAGCTGTTAGAAAATGTTGCATCATTGTGGTTCTCGTAGCTCTACAAGCTTCACTACATCAGTTGTACCGTCAGACAGAAAAGTGTACTCTCAGAGGGTACCAGCTAGACTATGGGACTGTAGACAATACCTCAGTCTTCCCAGTCCTGCAGAATATATATGATCAGTGTGATGGGGTAGTTGCAGTTCCTTTTATTCTTCTAATTTGTTGTGTAGGACTAAATTTCTGCACTCATAAAATGCCCACTGGATTCAATCCTGAAGGCTACATAGGGTTTAATACTGATGCAGTTTTGATATGAGGCAAACAATGGGGAACTCAGAGTTTTTAGGACTGAGATACCTGTGGGCATGCCTACAAATAGAACATTAGATACCTCAGGTATTTAAATTACGTCTCTTCAACTCAAGGCAGCACCATGCAGAAACACACCCCAAGTATTCCATGCATGCAAGTTCCTGAGCTGGAAGCAGCATAGCTATGTTAGTGTGGTACTACAACAAGAACCAATGCTCTCTTTTTCTCAACACCTGCACTTCCAATTTAGGTACTAGCACTTGTGGAACAAACATGTTGTGCCTCAACAAGATACTGACTTGTTCGGTATAGACATACAGAGCACATCTACAAATGCAATTGAGTCAAAGCACTAATCACTGGCGCATATTGCACCAGAATGTATTGCTCCTGGGCATACTGTTTGAACATGCACCAGGGACTGCAGCCCACTGAGCTGGGTTGGAGCAGCCCCAGCTGATAGGGGTCCCAGGGGTTCACCCTGCCAGCCTAGGACTGATTCGACCTGGCTCAACATGCTGCAAAGGGGCTGGCTGGGGCACGTGGGTGCTTCAGTGTGGGGCTAGCTGGCAAGCAGTCCCCACACTGAAGCACCCTTGTGCCTCAGACAGCCATGTTCACATCTACACATGTGTAGCTGCTGAGTTAATTTGTTTACTCCATCCAAATAGCACTGCACATGTAGATGCCAAGATATTTACTGTACAGCTAATTAGGCAACTGCAGTAAAAGTCTCGTGTAGACGCACCCACATTTGGGTACCCCGAACATTAGGTGACAGCTAAGCATGAGTTTTTGAGGATCTACATGTTGGACTTAGCAAACTAAATTTTAGCCAAATACTTTAGCCAAATTTAGTAAACAAAGGCCTGCCTAAGTCCTTTTGTGAAATTGGTCCTGTGTACTTTCTTCTCAGAGGAATATATATTCTCTTCTGCTCCTTTCCCACCCTCCCATTTTATAATTGCTTCTAGAGACTATTTCACTCAAACTTGTCCCACAACTGAGAAGTTAAAACAGTCACTTTCAAACTAATAGCAAGAATGTAAAATATCAGTTAAAATATTATTTTATAAAGTTATGATGCAATGAGCTGGCTAGGTTACATGATAAAAAGTATGGTAGCTACTGCAAATGAGACTAAATTCCTGTTATAATATAAATTCATTGATACGTACTTGAGCTACGAAATTGAAGTTAGTATGATGGAGAATGGCTATACAGCTGCTTTTCATATTTCTCAAAAATCTACAGATATATTTATCTGAAAATGTAGTAGTCTGTACTACTAAGCACGCTTTTCTGCATTTTCTGTTTCACTTATTAGTCAATGACTACCCAAGTTAAGTGCATCTTTGTCGTTATCTTTGCCAGACTCAAATACAGAACTTTTTTCAAGTATAATCTGAAAGATAAAATAAGATGAAATAAGTGGTGTGTGCATGTGTGTGAGTATTTGTATGCACATGTGCATGCACACTGAAGAGTTTGGATCAAGACATGGTTCCTTCATGATCTCTGATTTTTAAATTAAAAAAAATATTTTTTCTTAGTTGAGGCCTGTGAATATAATATCAGGGCCCCAAGGTCTCCATAAAGAAAACTATATCTTTCTAATCGTTTTTGGCATTATCAAACATTTTTTAAACTAAGAAAAAAGAAATATAACAGTTAAATTACTCTTAAATTGCAAGGCTGTAATTTTGTGTGCTCATATCTTTTATTCTTTTCTGGCTTTGACAGAGTAATCTCCTGATAATATTTTAATAGATAGATCTCCAAGCCAGTTCTTAGCCAAAAGTCAAAATCTACATTGTAATTCAGATACATTATAGTTTAGACCCCTGGAGCCTTTAATTATCAATTTATTTTTTTCTGGCTATCTCTGCTCTACTTCAGCTTGCATTTCCATTATGTTAGTGAAAGGGTAACTAGAAGCAGGGTATGATTTTCCTATATACCACCCATACTGGAAAGCCTTTTCAAGTTCAAATAATGTACATTAGGCAATCTTCAGACAGCCGTAAAAAGAGCAAAAGTATAAAAGCACAGTAGTTTGGGAGGTTCCTCATATTTGAGGCATTCATTTTCTAGTTCTACTTGCAAGACTTAGTTAATAGCTTCTACATTTATAAAATGGAAGGCCAGGTTTATAAGCTACACAGGAAGGGCATGCTGCATGAAGATTCCCATTCCCCCCCTATACACAAGCTGAGGGGCAAACCAGTCCTTTCCAGCTTTCAAACTTGACAGAGAGCTCTCCATGGATCCACAAGACCTGCAGCTCTCATAGGCTGGTGGTGCTGGACCCCATATTCAGGCAGAATATGTTCTTGTGGGAAGAATTAGATGGACTACTTACATTATTATTTGTGGTCTTGTCTGGCCTTTGAAAAAAGAAGAGAAAAATGGGTCTCTCCATTAATGGGAAATGTTAAATACCGGGCTAAAGAAAAAACAATCTGGCTTCTCTCTAACAATTTGCAACCTGCCCTATTATATCCTTAGGACTAAAGAAAGAATGGCAGGATGTCATAGACAGATACAAGATGGTTTATCCTCTCCCAGAACTCATTGCAAATAAAGGAACAAAGTTAATTGTTCATATAGGAACAAAGTTAACACAAATTCTGACTTCCTTTATTATATTTCCAAGGAGCTTTACCTGTGGTGGTCTGAAATTATTCCAGAGGACAGCAAGGATGAAACTATTCTATACCCTGATAAATTCTGGGAGTAGAGTGACAGATAATCTATGTTCACCAGGAATGC
>NW_005843566.1:86922-91711 GCF_000455745.1 Alligator sinensis
CCCCTTATGCATCACACACGAGGATCTGCCATCTGTTGGCAGATCCTCGAGAACCATACACCTATTGTGATATACAAAGGTTTTGACTTCATAAGTATGACAGAAGAGCCAGGGTTCAAATGAAAGACTCTTCCAAAAGAAACTAATGACATTTACTGATCCTTGTGCATTTAACATTTAGGGAGATAACCTGGGATTAACTGTACTTAGCTCTCTCTCTATTTCTTTTTGCATCAAAGATATATGACATTCATTACTAGTGCCTAAGTATCTAATTATCATAGATGTAGTTAAAAGATTTAGCTCTTTCTTTTTGTCACATTCACAATGGTGGATTTTCACTAGAAAAAAATCAGCAATCTACCTTGAATATTTTTTTGTTCGTATTAAAAAAAGGAAGACTGCTTTGACTTCACAATCTCAATTTGTTTGTTGTTTGCCCATTATAGTCACTTTGGGATGTCACAAGTTGAAAAGGTCTTACTATGTCCTTAATGAAATTTCTCCATTTTTTTGAAAACATAGTTGATATGTTATTCTTTCCTTTCATAAAATGGTTTGGTTGCTTTTTACTCTTACTTCTTTCAACAGGATTAAAGATGGGAGGATCACAGCTTAGCTTATATAGAGCTAGCATTAGGCCAAATCCTATAACTTTTAACCACAAAAAGCCTTACTTATTTAGGTTAAATATGAAATGTTCTTATTAGTCAAAGCTACAAAATCAGACCCTCCATCTCTAAATTACATGAACAAAATCCCACTTCTCCACCTAGCTGAGGCATAAAGGAGGTCTCCTAGGAAAGTTTTATCAATATCATCAATTTAGTAGAATCTAATGTATAAAAAGAGAGAGAGAGAAATGATGCTTTTATTCTTGGTGTGCCTGCAGAATAACTTAAAGGAAAAGCAGCAGATGAGGCAACACAAGAGCAGCTTGAATTCTTCCACAATTAGCCTAGTCTGAACTATTTACTCTGCATCAGTTCAGTGAGAGGAGGAAAAGCTACATGCAGCTGCCAGTGAACAATTTGTTTTTAAACATATATCATATATAAACCATTCCGAATGCCTGTGAAGTGCTTCAAAGGGTGATCCATACAGATTTACATTCCAGAAAACTCCAAAAGTGACCCTGTTGGAACAAGGTACTATTTAGAAATGCTTCAAAATGAAGTGTTTCTTGTTACCTATAGGTGTTCCATGGAAGACAACAGGGGCCCCCGGGACCTCCAGAATCCGACAGTGCTCTACTATTGAGGGGTGAGGGTCAGATTGTCAGTGACTACTGCCCTGTGTGAACCACCTCTGCACCCTCCTGGAGCACCCCTAACTGGGAGATGGGAACTCCCAGAGCAGGGAGACCGGAGACCCCAATTTGCCTTGCTGGAACCAGGAGACCCCTTACCTCCTGCCAGAGTCAGAACACAGCAGATGTGGTGTCTGCCACTGGAGCTGCGAGACACTCTCTACCCTCACCAGAGCCAAGATTCTGGCTGTCCAACTCCCAATCCCCATGCACCCTTTTACATCTAGTTTCCCAGCTCTGGCAGAAAGGCACCCTCAGAGTGTGTAGGCACAGCAGACAGGAGCATCCTCAACAGCTAATATGCTCCCCCCTGCTGTCCTAACAACAGGTCATGGAGCCCCACAACCCTGAAGCCTCTCCCTGGCTGGAGAACACACTGCAGCATGGAGCTGCAGTGACTTTGAGGAGTTTCAGCTATGAAGCACAAGAAGGGGTTATGTGTCTCTCTGCAGCTGAAATACTCCATTAAAAGAAATCCTTCAAACAACGGCTGTAATATGAAATTCTCTATGCCCCCTTTTCTTCTGGATTTCCATTTGCCTGGCCGTTATACTTCCCTGGTGTTTGCAGAGGTTGAATAGAAGTATGTCTAGGTACAGAACAAAAATTCTGCTCTCCTGCAATTTTTCCTGCATAAGCCTCCTGTTCTTTCCTAGGCTTTGATGATCACTTCCCAAGACACAGGAAGGCAAAAAAATAAAAATAAAAAATAAAGGAGGGAAAAAATAACCTGTTCAGCTCCTTTATCCTCCTCGAGGAGAGTGTCTGAATCCAGCAGCTCAAGTGATCCCCCTGCCTGTGGAAATGAGTGTGCTGAGTTAAACCTTTGGCTTCTCTAGAAGCATTGATAGTGATGTTGCAAAAAGAGAAGCTAGAAGGGGAAGTTCTGATACCCAAGTGGGAGAAGGGACTTAGCTGCTACAACCTGGAAAATATTACACAGAGATAGGAGATTTGATGAGGCTCGGGAAATGGAATGAATTAACTGGAAGTGATACCCAAATCTAATTTTAAACTAGCTAGGTCAGGTACCAGTAGTAATCTAGCTGTGGCACCTCAGGAGCTCAGAGTAGCTAGCTAGTTTAAAGCTAGCTTGCCTGTCTCCACACTACACTGTGATTGCATCACAATGACTAGAATGTAAGTAATATATTTCTTAGTCACCACTTCATGTACCTATCATTCTCCCAGACTCATCAGTTCTTTGTCATCCTAAACACATCTGTTGTTTCTCTTCCACCTCAATTATTTGCCCTATTTCCTCAGTTCCTCCTATGAATGCTAGGTACACATAGCCTGAGTAAGAAGTTTTGAACGGAGAATGAAGGGTGGTGATGGTAGCTGCCTGATTCACATGAAACAGCTAACACGTGATAGAATGTATATGAGAACAGGAGTCAGACTGGAAAAAAAAAGTGATAGTACTCATCCACGCTATACTTATAAAATAAAGTCCATCCCTATGAATAAACAAATAGAAGATTTTGTTCGCAGTATATTGCATGTAAATTTGAAGAACTCTCAGCTCCCATAGGTTCCTTGAGCTTTGGCCCTCTCAGTGGGCCAGGTCACTTTTTTAGATCCCTTCAGGTTGACTCCTTCCCGATTAAGAAAAATACAAGAAGTGATGTTATTTTGAAAATGCCATCCACTTCTGGAACCAAAATGAGACATCAGTCACAATAAATTGTGCACATCTGTGGACCTCCCTCTCCCTTCTTATGGAAGGAATGAAATTATTAGCATTGCTGGCATAAATGTGCAGCAATAATAATTTAGGTGTCAAGCCCTCACTGAGATATATGAGGCAGTTCACACCTCTCAGATGTATTGTTAAAGCCATTCTGCAGTTACCACATTTGATTCTTCAAGGTCTTTGTTTTTCCTCACAAGGCTATTAATTCAGATATACAAAAAGGCTTTAATGTGTTTTTTGTAGACTAGAGAGTCCACAGGCTTTACAAAATAAAACAGAAATGTTTACTGATTATATGCAAACTAGAGTTTTTATATTGGTATCTACATAATTTCTTAAATTTTGTAGAACAACAATGTAATATGTAAGATAAGTACCAAGTTAACAATCACAAAGTAGTGCTTTTATTAGCAACTCTAATTAGAACACTCTGCATAATCCATAAATCGTACAAATATTTCTCATGATTAATTTAGTACCTTTTCTCCAATTCAGCATGACATTGGCAGAAATGGACTAAATGCAACACGTACTATATAGATAAGCACAAAAACACAGAGCATATTTCAGCACCTTAGTAAATACACAAGGCAATCTGTTATTTCACATTAGCTGGTGCAGAGAAGCATAAAATATACTTTCCTGTATAAAATACACTTTCCATTATAGACTACTATGCTTCAGGAACAAAGAAGATACTGGATCCTCCCAAAAATGAGAGGAGACACTGTTTATGATGCATGCTTATTTAAGCTGTTTTAGGAAAATGTCTTTGGTACAGACTGCTTGGAGAAAGGAGCTTAATCAGCTTATTCTCTGCCTAAACACACCGTCCCCATTTCTGACAAGTATTCATATTGTGGAATAATAGTCTATACCCTGACAACACCCAGCCAATTGAACACTGTAGACACTTTCTCTCCCAAAATGTATGGCCTCTCTCTGACAATATAACTTCAGGAATTCCGTGTCCTGCTTTCTCTTCTGGATAGAAAACTTCCCTTTTTCAACAACCTACTGCCTGACTTTTATTCTTGCCCCACAATAGTTTTCATCTAATATCCTTTTCATCTGTAGAATTGCTAGTCACAAGGAGTGCGTGTAGATCAAACGGCGGCCCTAAATTGAAGCGATGGGTTTTAAAAAACATCACTTCAATTTGGGGCTCATTAAACCCCCGTGTCATGCACACACCCCACTGACTTACCTGCCTCTCCAGCGGTTGGGGCGGGGGAGAGGGGAAGGGTGAGCTGCTGGCAGGCAGAGCAGTCCCAGGGGGCTGCAGGTGGTGCCTGGTGCTTCCCTCCATGGCAGCAGCACCCCCAACACCAGGCAGCACCCACGCGCAGGCACCTGGCTCAGGCAGTCCTGGGGGGCACCGCAGCCACAGATGGAAGTACCAGGCCCCCGCACAGCTCAGGCAGGCAGGCAGGCTCTGGAGGAAGGGGGAAGATCAGGCTTGCCACTTTTCTTGAGTAGAGCCTGCTTTCCCGGGCTGCTGCCAGGCTGCCTGCAGTGCTTCCTGCAGAGCTGTGGAGCTGCACAGAGCCCGATGTTTTGCTCCGTGGCTGTAGAGGTAGCAAACTAAAACTCCTTCATCAAACTGAAGGAGTTTTACTGTTGCGCCCCAAGTCATTTAAGGCACATTACACCACCGAATTTCCTACAGCAGCCGGAATTAATGCACAATATGCCTCCGAGCTGTGCAAACACCGACACCATTAAAGTGGTGCAAAAGCATTTATTTAGCCCACTTTAAAGTGTCTTGCACACACGCCTCTCAT
>NW_005843567.1:0-10110 GCF_000455745.1 Alligator sinensis
CCCTCATTCCCCACCCACAGCTCCCTGCTCCCCCCGCAAACCCTAGGTGGGGGGCATCGGCAGAGGGGCAGGGGGCAGGTGGTGTCTGCAGGGGGGTGGGGTGGGAGGGCAGGTGTAATCCATGCGGGTTGGGGGGGAATGGGTGGGTAGGTGTAATCCATGCGGGTTGGGGGGGAATGGGTGGGCACAATGTGGGGTCGTCGGCACGATCCACGGGAGGGACCATGGGTAGACGGGATCTGAAGGGGGTTCCTGGGGTCTGGGAAGGTTTGGCAGGATCAGGTGTTTAGCCCCCAGCCTGTGTGTGTCGCCTGCGAGTGTCCTCTGAACGCTGCAAAAGCACTGACCTGCGTCCAGACAACGTCTGCAGCACGGCTGTAAAACCTCCATTGCTGAGATGACCAAATGTATATAGTTCAGACATTTCTGTTTCTAGTATTTCAGACAAGAAAATATTTATTAGTTGAAAGGTTCCATTAAAGTTCGTCTTTTAAAACAGTGACGCTCTCATGGACAAGATCTCTGCTCAAACATCAGCGCGCTTCTTAACAAGACCGACTGTCAGCCCTGCTGCTACCCCTCCTTCCTCCTACCTGTGACTCAGCGTCCCATTAATCTGTTCCTGAAATGACAAGAGCATCAGGACGTAGCTGGTGGGTTTTGGTGCCTGTGTGCTGTGCAGCATGAGGCAGACGTTTAAACAGAGTGCCCATGTGCCCAACAACGCTCCAAAACCAGGTTGGTTCGTCCCTCCTTGCAGCCCGTTCAGTTCTGAGTTATGAACCGTGACTGCAACCGCCAGGAAAGTGCCGTTTTCCCCTCTCACACGTGGACACAAACCCAGTGGGACTAAACTCCCTTATCATTGCCAAAAGGAGTATTGACTTGTCGGTCAGTGGAAGCATGATCAGTGTTACTGCAGAAAGGAAGTGAAAAAGGGAGGGTGAAAGAGTGGTGCTACTGGATCCTGCAGAACTCTTGGCAGCGTGGGATCTTTTATTCGACCAAGTGAGTCGTTGCAAAACTACTTCTTGATTTGCAAGCTTTCGGGCTCGCGCCCCCTTGCTCAGGCAAAGGAGCATGCACAGGTTGTAGCACTTCTCCCGGGAAGAAATGTTCCTGTCCTGGATCCTGGCACGTCCTCATCACTGGAGATGGCCCTGGTCCCACGCAGCTAGGAGATGAACTGGGGAGAAGTCGAGGACGCATCGGGGCTGGTCTGCAGGGAGAGGTGGAGACGCACTGCAGGATTTCTCTAAGCAAATGCCCGCACAATAAGTCCTTTGATGTGTTAAACTATACAAGCTTACACCTTTCATTTTCTGGCGTTAGACGTTCCCTTGTCATTCCCGTCCATGTACTGAGACTAGGGAAGAGACAGTTTTCAAGGAGCATTGAAAGGTGTTTTTAAGGAGGCACTCCTGCTTGAAGAGCCTAAACCCTAAAAACAGCCGTAATCGTTTTCAAATGTGCTTAACTCAGATTCCTCCTCCCCCATCTAACAGCTTCGTGCCATGCCTCATCTCTTGCCTGCGCAGCCCCTGCGCATGCCCCAGCCCTGCCTGCCTGTCTCTCAAGCCCACCACAGCGTGGATACAAGGGTGTGCAGCCCCGCCAGCCCCAGCGCACACGGGTCCCAGGGGCCGTGCCTGGGCGCCAGATGGGACAGCACAGCTGGGCTGCGGGACACGGTGTGTGGCCCCTCCAGGCCAGGCCTGTGCGCTGCTGGGTCCTTTTCCTCCTCCCCGGGCCCTGCCCCACACGCAGTCGGCTCTGCCCTCTCCTGTTGGCCATGCCTATCATATGTGCCTGGAGCTGCGAGAAGTGTTCACATCTGCCTCGGAGACACAGGCACATAGCTCTGTTAGCCTCCTCTGTTTGCAAAGCGGTATCTCTACGGACACTGTACCGCGGCATACCGTTTGTTCAAGCCTTCATCACAAACCCAGCGTTCACCGTGGGGCGAGGGCTGTCTGGCACTTCAGGCCTGAGTCTCCTGCCGTGCAGGAACTGGGGGACCAACGCTCTGTGCATCGTGAAACCTGTCCCTGGGCTCTTGGTGTTCAGGACAGGGGTTGACAGCCTCCATCTACTCCAAGGGGGTGACGCTTATCTTAGAGCAATGGTTCCCCAACATGGTCCACCGCTGCAAAAGCCCTCCTTCCCGGCCAATGAACAGTGTCATGAGAACGGCGAAAAGGGAACTGGAAAATACTGAAGGGTGGCAGTGGCCATGGCAAAACCTTTGGCAATAAGTGTCCCTGGAGAGCGGTGGGAGAGCACTAAGACACCAGGCTCTGTTTTCTTGAGTTTATTAATGAGCACCGACACCCGCTCCCTGCCCCGGCTGTAGATGCGGTTGACGCTAGCACAGCCGGCTGGAAAACAGAGACCCGATTGTGGCGCTGGGCTTAACCCCGGGGAACCCCCTGCCTCTCCAAAATCATGGCCTACGGCCCGGGGAAGACCCCCTCCTCTTCTGCCCCGGGGCAGCAATTCTCAGCCAAGGTGCCAGGAGATCCTGGGAGGGTTGTGGAGGGGGACTCTCAATATCACCACGCTTAGTTGTGCAGACACCTGCACAGGAGAAACCCAGATTTCAAATAGGAAAGAACAGCGAGAGAAACACTCTGAGCTGCTGTGGTCTGCCCGAGGTCTTTGCAAGAGAAGACTGGCTCGATTTTTCCATAGTCCAAAAATAAGCTGACATGTTGCAAGGGGTGACCTGAGTCTGAAAAGGTGGATTGGACCACATAAGGCGGTTGCAGAGGAGGGACCTGCTGGCTATTAGGCACCAGGCCAGGGGGGACTAAGACCAGAGCCAAAGGGCTCAGGATGCAAGGAGGAGAGACAGAAGCTGGGACCCGAAGTTTGCTCTGCCCCAGCAGACTCGAGCTATTGGGCTCAGCAAGAGAAAAGGGGCACGGGCCGAGAAGGTCGAGCCACAACATGGTAACAACTACATGTCACTAGCCTTTAAGGCTTACAGGTGCCCTGGGGCACTGCCGGGCAGAAAGCGCCCGTGCAGCTTAATGGCAGGATTGAGAGCAGTGTCCAGGAGGGACCTGCTGGCTATTAGGCACATTGGGGCTCAGCCTAGGACCCGCAGGCAGCCCTCCCAATAAAACAACTCCATCAAAGACGAGGCGGGTGAGAAAGGAGGGACGGGCACCCTCGAGCTGGAGCCAGGCAGGGATCGCGTGGCCCCGGGGCATCACGGCCACCCCTGGAGCCTGCTCCATTTGGCGCCCTGGCTGGGACGGCCAGTAGTCTGCCCGTCAGAGAAAGGAGGACCCTTGGGCCCAGAGAAGGTAGGAAGGAGTCATGAACGGAGCAAACTCTGCACCCAGCACTGAGCTTGGGGGAGTGCCAGGAACGGGACACTGCCCCTGACGGGAAGAGCAAGCCCACAAGTGGGATGCACACGTTCGGGGGGCTGAAGTCATTCAAAGAGCCCTCCAGCTTTCTAAAACTTCAGCGCTTGCCTACTCTGAACGAATTTGCCTTTTTCGCCTGGGGGACAGTCTTTTACTTCACCTGGACAGTCCTCTCGTCCCATGTCCCTGCGTCTGAAAGTGGTCTTCAACGTTTCTCAACAACTTTTTTAGCTCTACGACTTTTCCTCTCCCAGGCTCCCTCAGATTCCCTTCGTCGTGAAGCTCTTTCTCGGCAGCCTGAATCGTGTTTGGAGCCACTTTTTGTCGAACGTGTGCCGTTCACCGGATACCTCCTCCACCATTTCTAGCACTGCGTCAAGCAGCTGTTCGCTTTCCGTCACCTTCAACACAAGCTGCAAGTCAGGTCGGTGCTTTTTCACTTCCTCCATGCTCTGGATTCCTGATTTTCCAAACTCATTTGAGCACAAGCTGGAAAAACACAGATAAAACCATGTCATATGGTCAAGCTCGTGGGCTACCTGGGCTTGACACTGCACACATCTGAGTCCATGGACGTGCTTTCTATGTACTTGAATAAGAGCTGCATCCGCTCCTGCGAACGACCTTCACTCATCCGCATACCAAGCTCAAAACCTTACTTACGGAGACGAGCACGGTCAGTAATGCAATGTAAGTCAAGGAGTACAACAGCAGGAAAATAAGCCCTGCCGATGGCATTGCAGTGTCCTCGCGTTCCTCGTGCCTCTGATCCCTCGCGGCTGCCACGCTGCCTGATGGTAGGAGCTAAAGGAGTCATCGCTTCAGGGTTGGAGTGAGATCCGGATAAAATCTACAAACCAAGCCTGAGGTTTGGATGACATCTCTGCCTCTGATGCAAGTCACTGCTCTCCACACACTTCTGAGGCAGAAAAATGCCACTTTACATGAAATGGCAGCCTTTTCGGTCTGTGCTAGAGAAGAGACCCCCAGAAGCCCCTACAAAGTGCTGAGCCTGCCTTCGCGCATGGTTTTAGGATTTTACGTTGCCCCCAATGACTGTCCAAATCTGGAAACGAGGCTCAATATACTGGTTAGGAAATGCACAAAAGGTCCGGCTTTTAATAACAGTCTTGCCAACAAGCCGATCCAACTTAAATTTCTTCATTAAAAGATGTCAAAGCAAGGAGATAAGTCATTTTACTGGGGGGAGAATTCCAGATTAATAGCCATCTTTCAGCACCGGCTCTCGGGGACATAATGTACCGTCTCAGACTAAAGCTAAAATGTCCGTGAGGTCGCTTGTTAAAACCTTGGCAGCCCAGCGCTGGGGCTGTTGTCACCGCCGCAGTCTGCAGCTTGCTGTGCAGGTGTCAGCCATCCTGGGGATATTGTGATGCAGCAATCACCCCCGCAGAGCAGTGTTATGAATGTTCTGGCACCCACATCCTCTACGTGTTGGGTAGGGCGGTAGGGAAACCATTGGCCAGTGAAATGTCGTTGAATAAAACCCACATAAACTGAATAAATGTCGACATGGAAATAGTTGGAATCTATGGAAATTAAGTTCCTCCTTCATATTCCAGTCTCCATGAATCATCGGCCTGCTGATCTCAGAAGTGTAGAAAAGTAATGCTGGGAGGAGCCCTGCTCTTGTGCGCAGGAACTGTTGCACGTGTGCGCCACTGAAGTGTGAATTCACCGAACGGTCGTTTGTTAACTGCATGCTCTGGTTTGTGAAGCGCGTTCACTTGGCACACAACTGGGCTATGTATAATGGGAAGGGAAAGGACTGGTGGTAGCACAATGAATAGAAGGGATGTCCCATCGTGTCAAAGTAAGAAGACTACTGACTTGCTAAGAAACTTTCTGACCAGTGCTGAGCAAAGAGTTTCTAGTGAACTACTCAGACAGTGAATTTCACCTCGTGTCAGAACAAGTCACTTTCTTGAATGTTTTTATGGAAATTATTCAGTGTATTTGTTGGAATAACGGCACTTTTTATGTTGTAGTACTTAGAGTTTGGCCTCTTATTGAGTTGCGTCTGGCCCCATCAGTTGTACTGTGCTATTTCTACAAGCCTAGTTATTTTTACACACAGTCTCAGTTTGACCAACTCACTTCAACAGCCGGAGGGTGTCATTCTTCCATAAGCCCTGAGCCAGAGTTTCTACACCTTCATCCTGGACGCTGTTATCGTACAAGTGAAGAGTTTTCAGGCTCCTCTTCGTCTCCAGTGCCGTGCACAGGTGCTTAGCTCCAGCCGAACCCAACGTATCGATGAGCACCCTAAAGCAGACACGGTTTGTAAGTCACTTGGGATATTGTGGCCCACAATAACCGGTCGTTAGCCTCGCAGTTCAAACAGATAAAGTACAAGTCTCTTCCATTGCGACTTTCCCATTGGCCACACAGAAACCTGTACTGAAGACATGCACTACATGAGGCAAGGAGCTCTCCCTCCCTCCCTCCCTTCTCTGAATTTGCACTCCAAGTTTTCCACGTGCAATAATGGGACACAGATCCTGTTTATAACTTCCTAGGAAAATCAAGTAACTCCCAGTCACATGCCCATCATATTTTGAAGCTGCTGTTCTGGCCATGTCTAGCCATGCTTCTCAGGCAAATGGGGAGGGTGGTTCTTGCTTTTCCTCAAAAGAAAGCCAGGAAGTCGTACCTAAAACAGCTTCAATGAAGGAATAAGAGGATTGCAAGGCTGCTTGTTCACAGGTGCCGGCTGGAGGAAGAGAACAGGCTACTAGAAGTTGAAACCCATCCCCAACCCACAGGGATGCTATGCTAGCACGCAGGGTGCAGTCCCTGTGCTGGGGGGGGTCCCCTGTGTGCTAGCAGTGCATTTATGTTACTGCAGAGAAACCGAAAACTGCTGTGCAGTACGGGTGCACATCTACGTGTGCATAGCTATAGTGTGCAGTAACTATGGTGACTTATGCTGCTGTGGGTGTAAATTGCTACCTGCTTGATTGCTTTCCTGCTTAGTGTAACTTGCTACCGGCTTAAGAGAAGGCTGGAAGGCATCTGGCTGGGGGCATCTGAGCCCAGCGCTCTCTCCTGCCTGGGCAGCGGGGCGGACTCGATGCTCACTTGAGGTCCCTTCTGCCCCTCACATCTAGGGTTTGTCTTAGGACTTCTGTTTGCACACAGTCACTGCTAACACTGACACTGGGAATCGCTGACTCGGGTCCCTGCTCAACCTTACCTATATCATGCATTTCACGCAAAACATTTCGCCTGCACACAAGTGCCAAGTCATTATCTCGCACTTCCCTGGTGAACTGTGCAATAAATGTGGACTCACTACGGGTGCCAAATAATGATCACACTGGGAAAATGTCCCCGTTGTCTGTGCCGGGCGCGGAAGCAGCCTCAGCTCCCCTCGGGCACCCTCGAGGACCAGCTCGCCCCCCCTCCGGCAACGTCCAGCCCGGCCAAGAGCAAACCAGAGCAGCCTCGCCTTGTCCCGAGGAGCCCCCGCCTCCTCCTTCCTGCCGCGTCTCCCCGCGTCTCCCCGCGCCGCGCCGCGCCGCTCTTCTCCCGAGCGCACGGGGGTCAATGCACAGCCCCAGAGACTGCCCGCGTCCTGCCCCGGGCACGCGGCCTCCCCTGGGGGCTCCCCGCCTGGGAGTCTTCTCCCAGCTCTCCCTCCCGCTCCCTCTCCTCGCTGCTTGTCTCAGGTCGGGTTTCTGTCAGTCCCTCTTCACAGCCGGGTGCAGACTGGGTCCTGGGCGCACACACACACACCCCACGCGTCTGGGACAGCTGGGACAAGCGTGGCCGTGCGCGTGGAGAAGGGACCGTGGCAGGCGGCACGCGGTCCACGCCCTGCTCCAGGCGGCTGGTCCCCGTGCGAGCCCCGTCCACGTCCGCGTCTGGCCGTGCCGTCGAGCGGCCCCAGAAGGCGTTGCGCGGCGGCCAGGCCCATTGCCCCGAGCAGCAGGAAGGCTGGAGCCGGGCGCAGGTGAAGCAGGGCGACCCGGGCACTGTCGGCGTCCTGCTGCTGCCGGGACTGGAAATGGGGGGGTAAAAGTGGACTCAGGGCGTCCAAGGGCTGGAGCAAGGACCTGGCTTTTGGGCTGGGTGTCCGGCTGGAGCCCGTTTCCTTCCAACAGTGGGCATGGGGGGCTGTCAAGTGGCAGGCTGCCACGGCCAAACCCTGCTTCGGGCCAGGCTGTACTCTGCTCGGGGATGTCCAGGAGAGTCCTCTGATGGCACAGTCTGGAGTGGGGTGGTCCACGAGGGCTTTCCAGCCATATTCCCAGCCCAGAGCCAGTTCCTTATTAGAGCCCACAGTGGGAGCCACACTCTGGCCAGGCAGGACTGCGCTCGGGGGTCTTGGGGACAGTCCCCCGCTAGCAGTGACGTGAAGTTTGGGGGAGACCAAGGACTATTTTGCCCCATAGTCCCATCCTAATCTGCTCTTTGTTTAGGGCTCTGTACTGGATGCCGCATGTTTTCCATATGAATTACTAAATATGCATAGCTCATGAAATTCTCTCCTACGATGTCTAATTTGTGAATTGTAGCGGGCCCGTAGGGGGCGCTCCTGCGTTGAGCCGCCCACCTCCCTGCGCCCGACCCCCTTCCAGGCTCCGAGTGCCTCCCTGGGGTGCCTCCCGTCCGGCCGACCCCTTCCCTGGAGCACACCCGCTAGCCTGGGGTTCCCGCTGCCACCATCCCAGGCTCTGGACTCACTTCTGGCTCTGCGCACCTTGGAGAACACAGGACTGATCGTCCAATGGGTGCTAGACCCAGTACAAGCACTTGGGGCACTTCCCCAAGTCAGGGGCTGATTAGGAAGCCTCCCTTAGTCCACCGACCTAAGGGGCCTCCTCGGCATAATTTAGACCCACCCCTCAATGAGTCTCCACACCGGTCACAAAGGAGAACTGTATTGATGACAGGGGTAGGGCGGAAACAGGGTAAAAGGTAGAGCAATATCATAGAAATCTTACAGGAATATCAAAGGAATCCCATAGAGCAAACCAGGGTGGCTGAGGTAGCCGTTTCAACACGCATCTGAGTTACTGAAGCTAAATATCTGATCGGATCTCGAGTAGGTTACTCACTCGCATCGGGCCCCGAGAGCAGTGTCGGTGCGGCAGCCCCCGCCCTCCTCCCCTGTTCCTCTTTACACTGTCTCCCCGAAACCGGTTTCGCTTTCCAGGCAGCCGAGAGGAGAGGAAATGCTGACGTGGGCTCTCGCCCGCGGACTGCGCAGCCCCGAGCAGGGCTGGAAAGCGGAGCGAGGGAAAGCGCGAGGTGCCGCAGCCTGGGGGACGAGACGGAGCAGCTGAGTCAGCCCCGATCGGGCCCCGGCTGCTCCGACCGGCATGCGAGGAGCCCTGCCCCGGAGCGCGGGCTGCGCCGGGGGCGGCCCCAGGGATCCGGATCCGGGTCGGGCCGGGGGGGCTGCGGGGCTGTTCAGGCGCCCCTGCTTTGCAGCGCCCTGTCCGGTAACACACGCGGGGCACGGGCACGGGCACGGGCACGGGCACTACGGAGCAGTGCCTTTTACTGGCAGTGTCACGGGGCGCCCCGGTGTCTCTGGCGGGCGCGGAAGTACCGCCTCCGCTCTCTGCCCGCTCTCCCCCGGGCACCCTCGAGCAACAGCTCGCCCCCTCCGCCCCGGCAACGTCCAGCCCGGCCAAGAGCAAACCAGAGCAGCCTCGCCTTGTCCCGAGGAGCCCCCGCCTCCTCCTTCCTGCCGCGTCTCCCCGCGGCTCCCCGCGCCGCGCCGCGCCGCTCTTCTCCCGAGCGCACGGGGGTCAATGCACAGCCCCAGAGACTGCCCGCGTCCTGCCCCGGGCACGCGGCCTCCCCCGGGGGCTGCCCGGCCCGGCCCGGCCCGGCCCGGCCCGCGAGTCTTCTCCCAGCTCTCCCTCCCGCTCCCTCTGCTCGCTGCTTGTCTCAGGCCGGCTTTCTGTCAGTCCCTCTTCACAGCCCGGTGCAGACTGGGTCCTGGGCACACACACACACACCCCACGCGTCTGGGACAGCTGGCACTTCCCATGCCCCTGGTGAACCTTTCGTGCCCCCGGTTTGTGACTAGTTGTCTAAATCCTTTAGGCTTCGATTGCTCGGCATTGTAGTCAATTGTTAATTGTGGCCTAGACTGACTACGGGCATTTATGACATACCCTATAAACGACAGAAACTTCTCATTAAGGTGACAGGCGGGTTCCTAGGGCACGATCGTGCCTTGAGCAGGGGACTGGAAATGGGGGTTAAAAGTGGACTTGGGGCGTGCAAGGGCTGGAGCAAGGGCCTGGCTTTTGGGCTGGGTTTGCGGCTGGAGCCCATTTCCTTCCGACAGCGGGCATGGGGGGCTGTCAGGTGGCAAACCGTGCTTTGGGCCAGGCCATACCCTGCTCAGGAGAGTCCACTGGTGGCACAGTCTGGAGTGGGGTGGGCCACGAGGGCTTTCCAGCCATATTCCCAGCCCAAAGCCAGTTCCTTATTAGAGCCCACAGTGGGAGCCACACTCTGGCCAGGCAGGACTGCGCTCGGGGGTCTTGGGGACAGTCCCCCGCTAGCAGTGACGTGAAGTTTGGGGGAGACCAAGGAGTATTTTGCCCCATAGTCCCATCCCAATCTGCTCTTTGTTTGGGGCTCTGTACTTGATGCCGCATGCTGTTTTCCATATGAATTAGTAAATATGCACAGCTAATGAAATTCTCTCTCTACGATGTCTAATTTGTGAATAACAAGCTTCTCT
>NW_005843567.1:10990-14496 GCF_000455745.1 Alligator sinensis
GTGGCCCCGTCGCCCCCCGCACCGCGCAGTGACCCTGCAGCGCCCTTACGACAGAGATTCAGTGGCGCAGTGTGGGTGTTCAAGGGCTCTCTGCAAGGTCCCTCCAGATTTCTCACTCAACTTGTTGTAACTTATCCTGCGAGTCAAACAAACACTGTGAGTGGTGGGGCAGGGGAAGAGAGACTGTGAGCTGCAGCCAAGGACAGGGGAGGCAACAGTCTGTTTTAAACGTTTGCATAAATCGGCTTCAAAGCAGCTCCATTTTTAGGTACTGCACTGAGTAAGATGACTGCAGTGCCTGTGCTGCATTAGATTCCCTGTTCTGCAGCTTGTGGAGCACTGGTTTACCCCACCAAGCTTTGCTGGTCCTGCTGTATGAAGCACTGGGGCAAAGATGTGCCTCCCACACATCGACAGTTGTGTCGATGTAAACGGGAAATTTTGTTCAGTCTACAAACGCCCCGAGATGCCCACGAGCTGCATGACAGCCTATCAGAGGCAGAGCTGACCCCTAGTGAACTACCACACACTATCCCAGGATTACTTTGTTTCTGAGACAGGGTCTTTTAATTTCTTATGTTGGAAAGAGAATGCTGTATGCACCACTCTCACATCCCCCCACCGCTTTCCCATAACAATACCAAACGTTACCAGAACTGACCCGACATCTTTACAGCTCCTTATCACGGAAGAAAACTGCTCCAAGCCTTCGTCCCCCAGCTCACATCCTTGGAGGTCGATCGTATCTAGAGCGGGTTGATCCAAACAATATTGCAGGGCTCCAGCCTCCGCAGCGCTGAGGGCAACATTACGCAGGGTGATGGTCTTCAGAGGGCGAGACACTTCTTCAGCCCGAGAATGATCGTGCAGCTGAAAAAGGCAATGGAAAACCTTCAGCGTGTCTGTTGGACTAAGCCCTGCGGCAATCCAGCGTTGAAACCAGTCCAGAAGAATGTGTCGTGCCGGGTCAAGGAGGGGACCTGCAGCATGCAGGAGGCTTTCAATATTGCTGTAAGGCAGAAGGGCCATGAAGAAAAGGTCAAAATTCTGCATTTCTGCCCTATGAGTGCAGGCTATATAGATCTTCATGGCATTCAGGCATACTGCCAGCACCTCTCTGGACTGGGTTTCCAGAACAACATACAAGGAAGCAAACATCTCTCTTATCCCACTGTGGCGGTAGGAAAAGACTTCACCACTTCCATTTGCCTTACAAATGAACTTGGAAAAATACTTTGAGAGAAGCTTTGGATCAATCTGCCATTTGTTGAGGTCGGCTTGCTTTATTTTTCGGACACCGAGCATCAGATGCTCAAAGGACATATTTGCCAGTCGACGGATAACATCTTTAATACTCTCTGGAAGTCTCAGCAGTGCTACACGACTAGCTCCATCCGAGTCGATGTTAATGCAACAACTTCCTTCTTGTCCCAACATACCGGCTTGGCCAACACTTGGTCCTCCGTTAGCACAACTGCTTGGAATGTGCCTCAAGGAATCACAGAGCATATTAATTTGCACAGGAAAAGCATATAGTGCCAACAACTTGCTTTCTCCTCTAGACTCAGAGCTACATTTCTCCATCTGTTTATCTGATGTATTGAAGGAGTCCTTAATATCGGCAGCACTGAATTCAGGGATCACAACCAAATAACGAAAACGCCTGCTAATTCCACTCACTGAATGACCCCGAGCAGTAACTAACACATCTGCGTTACGGAGAAGATCCCCGGCAATGATTTTGTACACCAATATTTTTATGTCAAAGGCGCTATCCATCCCATCGGTTTCCCCGCCGCTGGGGAACTGGAGGCAGTTCAGATCCTACCGGAACTCATTCAGCCCATCAAGAATAATTAATACCTTTTCATGACTGTTTTGATCACTCAGGACTGAAAGCAGCTGTTCGCACTTCTGTTCCAGAAGCGCTTTCACGATGATGGGCGTCTCGATGGAGTTCAAGTCACTGAATGATATAGTAGTCACATGGCTATAGGCCATCTTGCTTTCTCCTGAAGCCCAGTTTTCCAAGAGCTGTTGAGAGATGGCACTTATCCCTGTCCCCACAGAGCCAAGCAGTAACATCCGCTCAGATCGCAGCTCCTGGGCAGTGACTAGCTCACGTGACGATACGGGGCTCAGAAACTCCTGGCTTCTGTAAACACAGTCGTGGATCTCTCCACGCGTGTGCACCACCTTCCCTTTTATAACAACCCAGATGCGACCCGACTGTCTCTTCCAAAAGATGAATTGTTGAATGCAAGTAGCAGGTTTGGGAAGTCTCTGGACTCCTTCACGGCAGCGCACACAGATTTCTACAAAACAATAAAATTCAAGTAAGTGGCCGACGCAGGAACAGAAATGGGATTCCTGTATCCCAGCAGCCACCACCAGCAACCTCTATGGTTAAGGCAGGGAAACCATCCCCATCCTAATCCCGTTCTCCTGTCTCAGCACCTTCACGACTGCTGGCCGTCAAAGGGGAACACTTCATACTTGGCTTTCTACTTGAAGAGGACTTTTTCTAAAGGGTCATTTTCCAGCTAATGCTAAGGGAGGGGAGAGGTGGGGGTGGAAAACCAGCCCGCTTGGAAAAGAAAAATCCAACCAAACCAATCAGCCCGGACAGATTGGTTTCAGAGCACCACTTGGATATTCCTCCTTCCTAGGCACAAAGCGATTACAAGGAGGGCTTTTTGTGAAGCATATCGAAAAAGCCTCAAAACCCCCACTTTTCCAGCACCCAGCCCTCAAGGAAGTAGCGTGTGCAAGATATATGTTCACAGCTAAGAAAACTACGGGGCCTGGGCCCTTAGGTCCCATTAACAACCTTGGAATAGGATGCAACACTTGCGGCTCAAAAGTAAATGACTTTTGCCTTTAAGGAGACTGCTGAGCAGCCCTCATTCTCCAGTTCCTTAATGATCCCCCAAGACACAGCAGTGACAGACCACGTTATTATAGCCACGCAACCATCAGCTTCCCTTCACGGACTGGGAAGATCTCCTTTTCTCTGGTACGCCTTTCAACACTTATTCAGATGCGCACACGCTTTTTATAGCAAGAGGCGCTTTCCATCACCGAGTCTGATGTCAACCGAGATGCCGGGGGCTTCCAGGAGTGGTCCTGCAGACACTACGCAGTGCGTCCTAACTTCCCAGCCCACCGACGGGAACGCTGTCTTTATGCAAAAGGTAGAGAGAGCATCGCTCCCGATTCCACTTACCTGGTTTTTCTTTTTCCTGCTCTTCCATTTTCTATAATAAAAAGCAACCCCACATATAGTCAATATAAAAATGACAGTCACAGCTATTGTCCATCCACCTTCTGTCTTTGTGTTTTCCTGTTCGGGTACATCTGAAAAATGGTTAGAAAAAGAAGTTGAAACGGCTTTTCTGTCACCATTTCTGGCTTGCGCGGCTGCCCAGGGGGCCAGAGACCTGGCGGTGGGAGGGGCGGTGCCTGCTGCAGCTCCGACAGCCACAGCAATTAAGCAGTGCCCGCGA
>NW_005843567.1:22591-23003 GCF_000455745.1 Alligator sinensis
GCGGAGACGGGACCTACCAGACCTGGGCCACCATCGAGATTGACCCGAGCAGCAACCAGGATTACGCCTGCAGTGTGGAGCACGTGAGCCTGGGTGCAGCCCTGAGAGTGGCCTGGGACAAGGGCAGGACGGGTGAGTGACCCCCGCACCGGGAGGGAGAAGAAACCTAGCAGGAGCGTGGAGAAGGGGTTTAAGCGGAGAAGGAATTGGGGGGTCGGAGGATGCAGGGGGCACAGAGAGGGAGGGGACATTTGGCCGATGCAGTGTTGGGGCAGGTGTGGGGGTTCCCCTTGCTCACTTCCCCTTCCCTCTTCCAGAGTCCGACCCAGTGATGATTGTGGGCATCGTTATCGGTGTTGTGCTGGTCACTGCCATGGCAGCCGCAGCGGTTTTCTTCCTCAGTAAGTGCTGG
>NW_005843567.1:23579-24400 GCF_000455745.1 Alligator sinensis
TGGCACATGCACATGCCTGCTGGCAGGGGCTGTTTTGGGGCATGGGGGGCATTGGGCCGGGGGAACCGGTCCCTGCGCTCAGGGAGCTCTAACCCCGTCGTCCTCCTCTCTCGGTCTCTCTCCAAGACTCGGAGAGCAAAGCCTCGCAGAGAAGCCTTGGAGAGCTTCCTGCACCTCATCCTTGCATGCAGACCCTGGCCTGGGGGCTACCTCGCCCCTGCCTCGTCTCCTGTGGGCTGGGCAGAGCTGTTTCCTGGCTGGGGTCAGGTCTTGCCCTCCCTCCGAGCTCTAACCCCGTCGTCCTCCTCTCTCGGTCTCTCTCCAAGACTCGGAGAGCAAAGCCTCGCAGAGAAGCCTTGGAGAGCTTCCTGCACCTCATCCTTGCATGCAGACCCTGGCCTGGGGGCTACCTCGCCCCTGCCTCGTCTCCTGTGGGCTGGGCAGAGCTGTTTCCTGGCTGGGGTCAGGTCTTGCCCTCCCTCCTGTGGAGCTGGCAGCTCTGGCTGTGTGTGGGACCACGGGGCTCCTGGCCATCCCACCGCCTCGGTGCAAGCCCTGGGGCAGGGACAGGTGGTCGGCTCAGGGGTGCAGCTACCAGCCCCGTGACCTAGCCAGCCCCTGCCAGCCAGTGCCTGGTCACGCTCACCCTGTCCTGCACTGATGGTGAAGGGTCTCCTGGCTGCGCTGGCAGCAGCTCGTGCCCACCTGGCTGTTGTGAGCCTGGGGTAGGAGGTGCAGGGTGGGGCTGGAGGATATCACGGGGCTGGAGACACCTGGCTAACACCTGTCCTTCTTCCCTGCACAGGGAGCAACAGCTACTC
>NW_005843567.1:24645-67908 GCF_000455745.1 Alligator sinensis
GCAGAGCTAGTGCAGCGCAGGGGACCCGGCCGTGGGAGGTGCGTTGGGAAGGGGCATCTCGTCCCCTCCGTGCAGGGAGTGACCCCCGCGGGTGGAGCCGCGGCCAGGACTGTGGCTGCCCCGTGCTGCGGTCCCTCCGGCTGCTCCATCTCCTGTGTCTTGTTCCCGCAGCTGAGCAGAGCCGGTGGAGCATGCACCTCGTCCTCGGGACCCTGCGGAGGAGGAGCAGGAGCAGCACAGCAATGTGCTCCTCTTCATTTCCAGTTCACAAGCACCTTCGTTTTTGCCTTGAATTTGCCAGACAAAGCGCTTTGCTCTGGGACAGCAAGGAGCCCATGTGTGTAATTTAAACCACTTGTATCTGTGCCTGAGTGCCTTCAGGGGAAGCCCAGCACTGATGCCTAGCCAGCTGCCTGGCAACACCTTGCTCTCCTTCTTCAAGAGAAGTGTGTTTGGAGGAGTGTGGGGAAGAATTTGGGTTTTGCCGGGGTCTGGGGTGGGAGCAGCCTGTGCAGATGGAGAGGAGCCTGGGCCTGCATGCGATAGCTTGGGGCTGCTAACGCCTGCACAGCGCATGCCGAGGAGTGAGGGACTGCTCTTCGCTCCATCCGCTGGGCAGGAGTCGGAGTGCCTGGCTATGAGTTGCAAGTACTGAATTAGGGGATGAATACAAGAAGTATTTAACATAGTGCATAGGATATTGGCTTTGTATTAATTATCTTGATCACCCCTTAACTGTACATATGTATCAGCTGTTATTTTTCTATAAACTCATCCTTGTGTATTGTAAATATGGTATTGCAAACTTGTGATTTTATTTAATATTGACTTGTGTCTGGCAGTTATTTTCTGTATAAAATTAGATTGGGTAACTAGTTGGTTGTGAGTCTGCAGGGTCTTTCCATTGCAAAGGGAGCTTCTCCCCTGACTGCTCCTAGGTGAGCTGAGCAGGGGTAGAGCTACCTGGCACCCCAGGTCCCGAGCAATTGGACACCGCTGCAGTCAGCACCGCGTGCCAAGGGTTACGTATATATAACTGTACTTCCAACACCCGGTGTTGTGATCACTGTGGTTCATTTGACTGTCCAAAACACACTTTTACAGTTATGCCAGACATTGTCCCGCTACAAATACCGCACTGCACACCCGCGTTTCCCCATGCCCCCACACCCACGCACCCCCACCACCACCTTTCGGACTGCCTCAGCCCCCCGGCCCCTCTCCTCCCTTTCTTCTCTTCCCCACTTCTCTGCCCGTGCCCAATCTTCCCACCCGTGATTGTGTTTGTTGTCCTTGCCATCCTCATCCTCGTTGTGCTCTTCGGAGGGCTCGCCTCTGGAAAGTCTGCGCCAGCCCCCTCTCTTCTGTGTGAGCTGTGCCATCACTTTCCCGTCATCTTGTTCTGTCTTCCTGCAGTACCAGTACATGTCACTCAGCCCAATTTCAATCCAGTTCTTGACGGGGAGGTCTGCGTGCTGTTTATGAGCACGTTGCTGGACTTGCACAGGGCAGACCTGAAGCAGGAGACGAACTGGTTGCAGCGAGCTGTTGGGGAAGCCAGAGTAATGCATTGACTTCACGTACAGGTTTCCCTCGACGTATGTGGGTTCTTTATATGTGAATTTGCTTGTATGCAATGGAGTGTAGGTTATGCAATGAGCATTTTCAGACCCATCATTCGTTATATGTCGGGTAAATTCAGTTTTATGTGATCAACATAGACACCCCCCACCCAAGCAGGTAAGTCTGTGTGGGGAGGGGAAAGAGCCGTGGCCCCGCTCACCAGACCTTGGCCACTCGAACTGTGAAGAAGTTCTTCCTAATGTCTAGTCTAAATCTGCTCTCTGCAATCCCACTTAGATTTCATTGGTAAAAGGACTTATCTCCTTGCTTTTACATCTGTAAGTCATTTTCTTGAGGGAAAAAACAGATGAATAGCAATCTTTCAGCACCTGCTCTCTGGCACATACTGTATCATATCAGATTAAAGCTGAAATTTCAAATGAGGTCTCTTGTTAAAATATTGGCAGCCAATCAGTTGTCAAGCTGTCACCTAAACAGGCTGCAGTTTGCTATGCAGACGTCAGCCATCCTAGTGACGCTTTGATGCTGTGGGGGTGGTTATTGCAGAGTAGTTTTATGGCTATTCTCATACGCAAATCCCCTTCTTGCTTGCTCTGCTGTTGAGTAAGCCAGTCTCAACATTCAAGACTGAATTTAAGAAATTCAGTCTTAAAAAAAAACAAGATGGAAAAAGTTGTAACCTATGAAAATTAAGCTTGTTCTTCACGCTACAACTCCCACAAATCATCTTCCTGATTATTTCAGAATCACAGGAAAACAACGCTACAAGGGACCGTACTCTTCTCAGGAGCTGTTGTACATGTGCTGCACTGAATTCTGAAGTCACTGAATGATCTTTTGTTAATCGTATGCTCCGATGTGTTAAGCACGTTCACTTGGCACACAACTAGGATATTTTTTCTGGACTACATCGTCCCAAACTGAACGTAACGCCTGACTTATGCTGAATTGTATGACCATAACGTGTAATGCAGAAGTGCTGTGTGTGCCTGTGACACTTCGTTGTGAAAATGTCTTGGTAGTAGAAATGTAACCTCCCAGAGATATACCATGAAGACAGAAGTCATGACCTCGTTAGTAAAGTTTTTAGCACTAGAGATGACCTTGTGGTTTGCATAACTCTGGATGCGCCCAAGGAAAGATAGCAGAGCCCTTGTCCCCAGGCTGGATCCCCCAGGCTGATGCATGGAGGGAAACCCCATGTGCCCAATAACGGTGGGAACAGGCGTTTTCTGTCCTGCCATGGCAAAGCTCCCCAGCTCTCGGCCTCCCCTGTTGCACGGCACTCCCTGAGCCCTGCCCCAGCATCTGGGTGTCACGGACAGGTGAGGTGTGTTTTGAGGTCGGCCCGCGTGGCCTCCAAACCTGCTCTGCCTTCCTCGGTAGGGTCAGCCAGGGGCGGTTGTTGCCCTGCAAGTGCTGCCACGGCCCGTGCTCCTAGCTCTGACACACAGCAGAGAGGGGGACGGCGTGTGTGCCACCCGCTGTGGGTGAGCCTGCCCCAGCCCCCATGCCAGCCGGTCCCCCAGGCCTCTGCACACGCCAGCCTGACCCCCTTGCAGCACAAGTGGGCACCGGGGTGAGAAGAGCGCTGCAAGCCCTGCAGGAGCGGCTGCAGGAGGGGCTCCGGGCCCCTCAGTGACCCCAGCCCAGACAGCACAGGGCAAGGGGCTCAAGTCCTGCGTGCGGGGCTGATGGAGCTGGGAGGGCACAAGCTCTCCAGGGAACCGGTCCCACACCGAGTTAAGAGGTTCTTCCTCATATCCCCCCGCATCTCTCTTGCTGCAATTTAAGCCCTTTATTGTCCCCTGTGAACATGGAGGTGCTGAAAATCCATTAAGGTGCTGAAAATCCATTAAGCCCAGTACTGTCCCCTGTGAACATGGAAAACAGCTGAGCACCACACTCTTTATTACAATCCCTTCCATATTTAAAGACTGTTATTGTCCAAGCCTTCCTTGTAAGCCACGTTTTCTTGACATCTTATTTTTGTTCAGCTCCTTTGGACTCGATCCAATTTTTTTCTGGACTACATTGTCCCAAACTGAACATAACACCTGACTTATGCTGAATTGTATGACCATAACGTGTAATGCAGAAGTGCTGTGTGTGCCTGTGACACTTCGTTGTGAAAATATCTCGGTAGTAGAAATGTAACCTCCCAGAGATATACTCTCTTGTTAGTAGAGTTTTTAGACAACAAGAAGCACTAGAGATGACCTTGTGGTTTGCATAACTCTGGATGTGCCCAAGGAAAGATAGCAGCTTCCTTTCATCCTTCCATCCCTCTTTTTTTTTTAATATGCTACGACTATCACCTAGGACAGAATAAGACTCTTGGCTCTCAGGAACGTCTCTTCCTCCAGTCAGGAAGTGGCAGCACTCTTCGGCGCACGCTCTCTTCTCACCTCTTTACATGTAGTCCAGAAGCAGAGCTGCACACACGCACTCCTCCTGCCTGCGGCTGCTTGACGGTACAAAGGGCCGGGCTCAGTCTCTAGGGCTCTTACTAATAACTGAAGCAAGAGTTCAAGCCCCAATCCACACACCTGCGACAACTACAGTTCGCCTCCCGATTGCTCAGAAAGCCAAACCTGCCCCGCTTGCACCTCTGCACTGACCCAGCAAGCCTTGATGAAGGAGGACGTGGGGATATTGTTAACCAACCACCCTCCTACAGCCAGGAGTGGCTGACAGCCCCGAGGCGGGACCCCTCTCCACGTGGTGTGCTGCGTTCACCGTTTGTAGGCCGAGCTCGAAGAAGACAAGGCTTCAAAGCGGGTCCATCAGGAGCTGAAGCAAGCGCTGCTCGGCAGAGAGGCGCTAACTACAACCCCGTCTAAGCCCACCGGTGCCACTGCCACTGCCGCCCTGATCTCCACCACTGTAGTGCCCACGGCAGGGCGTCTCTGCTCGTCTTCCCCCCCCTGGTCCCCACTCCTGCCTTGGCTGCCACCCTGCGCTGTTCACGCACAAGCAGCCTTTGCCGGGCCCCGGGCTGTGCACGCATCGCCGGGTGCAACATTCCCACCAATCGGGGACCAGCGGGGCGGGGCTTGCTGCGTGCATGCTCGGCCATTGCATGGAGGGAGCGGGGCGGGGCCAGATGAAGACACTCCTAAATAACAGTCTTCTTTCCCTTCCCTTCCCTTCCCTTCGGCGGTCTCAGTGATAGCTATGCTCAATCCCAACTCACTCCCTGCAGCAGAGACAGACTCCCGGCTAAAGCCTGTTTGCTCGCGGCGATGCTGAGCGCAGCCCAGCCCTCTTCACCCCACCGCGGCAGGCTACAGTGGGGCAGGGCTCGGGCACCACGCCCCGTTGTGGGCCCCTTTGGTCCACGAGTCTAGGAACCGGTGCTTCGGGTGACTTCTGTCCGCCAGCACGTAAGGCCCCTCTTACGCATCTCAGTGGACCTAAGTGCTGAAACGTGAGCCTGGTTCACCCTTTCAAAGATGCTGAAAATCCATGAATACACCTATTTTTGTACGGCCAGAATTATTTTTTTATATAGCTGTAAATGTTGTACAGCTGTAAAGAGCAGAAAGCTGTAGTAAGATGAAAGTCTCCTATTGTCTAGGGTTCACCCTTGCCACCGGGTCCCGATGTCCAGCTTGTCAAGACCGTGTGCTTAGTGTTTCCATGGAGCAGCTTCCTCATGTTAAATGAAGTCACATGCAGGCTTCTACCACAGTGGGGAAAAAAAAACTCTGCTGTACCAACCAAATCAGCAGGTGCGTGACAAATAGATCCAAGGAGGTGATGCTTCCCCTCTATGCGGCGTGGGTCAGACCGCAGTTGGAGTAGTGCATCCAATTTTGGGCACCGTACCTCAAGAAGGATGTTGATAGACTTGAGAGGGTCCAGAGGAGGCCGCTCGTATGGTCAGGGGCTTACAGGACAAGCCCTAGGGGGAGAGACTGAGGGACCTGGACCTCTTCAGCCTCCACACGAGAAGGCCGAAAGGTGACCTTGTGGTTGCCTACAAATTCATTATGGGGACGCAGCAAGGGATCGGAGATGCTCTGTTCACCAGGGTGCCTAACAAGGAACAATGGTCTCAAACTGACAGAGAGCAGATTTAGGCTGGATATCAGGAAAAACTTCTTCACGGTGAGGGTGGCTAAAATTTGGACTAGGCTTCCAAGAGAGGTGGTGCTCTCCTCTGCCTTGGGGGGCTTAAGAGAAGGCTGGATAGGCATCTGGCTGAGGGTATCTGACCCCAGCGCTCTCTCCTGCCTAGGCAGGGGGTCAGTTGATGGTCTGTTGAGGTCCTTCAGACCCTACATCTATGAATCTATGAACCTTTAAAAGCCCTGTGGTGATGAACCAGTGGTGATGAACCAGTGGTGATGGAGACAGGACCAGTGAATCCAAAAGCTTCCAGTGAGAAATTTGCATGCAGGTGACAGTAACCTGATGGTCATCTTGCACCTGGGTTGAGATAGCGGTGCAATTTGGCAGCTGCTACTGTGACTAATCAGTCCTATTCCGGATCACCTCTGCTCACTCTACAGGGGGAGGGGGCTAGAAAAGGGAGACCTAAACCTAGATGGTCTTATCTACTCCCAGTTGGGTGGCTGAATCCAGTGGGAACACTCTCTCTGCAGTTGAAAACATCATAAAAAGGCACTGATTTGTGCAGTGTGGGATGTTTGCACCTTGATGGACAACCGAGATAATGAACAACTGGAAAGAAGAATTGCTGTCATCTCCGAGGAACTAGCGAGAGACAACATGAACAAGGCAGCTCTGAGTAAGACAAGACAACCAGATGAGGGTTAGCTGAAGGAAGAGGGTGGAGGCTACACTTGCTTAATACTCCCAAGGAGGACAAGATCATTCTTCTCAGTGACTTCAGTGCCACAGTTGGCCATGGCCTGAAACTCTGGAGTAGCACCACCGGGAAAGAAGGAGTAGGGAAAGCACCACTGGGAAGGAAAAAGTATAGCAAGCCAACTCCAGTGGCATCCTTCTCCTGAGCAAATGCACAGAGCATGATCTTGTCATCATAAACACCATCTTCAGACAGAGTGACAAATACAAGACCACCTGGAGACACCCTTGCTCTAAGCGATGGCACCTCCTCCACTGTGTTCTTGTTAGAGACATCCATTTGATCACGGGCTGTATCACATGAGCCATGTGAGGAACTGATGACTGCTGGGCAGATGATTATCAGCTCTATTATGAATATCCGGCTTGCTCCAGAGCACTGAAAACAGCCAGAAGCAATGCGAAGGTCTCTCAATGCCAGATCTCTTCAAGACCTAAAGGTCTGCAAGGATCTCCAACAGTGTCATCATGAAAAGCTTTCTGCCCTGCCCACAACTGAAGGCAATATCGAGGAACTCTGGAAGGGGTTTAAAGCTATAGTCCATATGGCCTGTGCTGAATCCATTGGCGATACTGCCCATTGATACCAAAACTAGTTTGATGACAATGACGCTGAGATCCAAGCCCTCCTTGAAGGAGGCAAGATGACACCTCATCTCAGCAGAAAAAGGAGACATATCGGCTTCTCAAAGCTGAAGCTCAAAGGAAGATCCAGGAAATCATAAATCAGTGGTGGCAAGATCAAGCCAAGGAGATTCAGCTCTATGCTGACAAACATGACGTGCATAGTTTCTTCCAGGCAATGGAAACAATCTACAGTCTGACCTCCCCTATTCCTGTTTCCCTGCAATTCCTGGCCTTGACACTCCTCCAAGATGATCTGTCCAAGCTAGATGGAAAGAGCACTTTGAGGCACTACTGAATTGCGAGTTTGACTGTGATGGATGCTACCATTGAGTTCCTCCCCAAACAACTGGAAAGGGGATCCTTTGCCGACTCTCCTATCTGAGAAGTGTGGCCTGCCATCAAGGAAACCAAGAAGAGCAAGGATACTGGACTCAATGGTGAAATCTTCAAGGCTGGTGGTGAGGAACTGGTACTGAGACTCCACAAATGTATCCTTTGCAGTTGGAACAACGAGGAGATCCTGGGGATGTGAGGAACGCTAACATTGTGACTATTGTCAAGAATGGAGATCAGTCTGTGTGCAGGCACTATCAAGGTTTCACCCTCCTTCCTGCAGCAAACAAAATCCTCTCCATATCATCCTGAACCATCTTCTGCCTCTCGCTGAGGAAGTCCTGCCAAAATTTCAGTGTGATTTCAGAGCACCTTGTGGGACAATTGACGTGAACATTGGTGCTCATTAGATCCAAAGTGTTAGGAATAACATCAGGACCTGTATATGGCCTTCATTGACCTCACTAGGGTCTTTGACTCTGTCAGTTATGAAGCCTTGTGGAAAGTACTGGCCAGATTTGGTTGCCCTGAAAAATACGTCAAAGTCCTGAGGCTTCTCCATGACCAGATGATTGACTGTTCTTTATAGCAGATCAGAGACGGATCCATTTGTCATTCAAATGGGGATCAAGTAAGGATGTGTCATTGCCCCAACTCCATTTTTTTACTGTTGTCCTGGTTCTTGTTAAGAACCACCTCCCTTCTGGTATTGACGCTGAGTACCAAAAGGATGGAGGGTTTTTCAATCTGGGACATTTTTTGCTCAAAGACCAAAGTACTCAAAACAACCATCCTTGACATGCAATATGCTGATGACTGTGCCATCATTCCTGGGGAAATGCTGGAGAAAATAATCAAGGAGTCACATTTGTGCAGGCCCAGCAGGGGAAACGATGCTGAGGGGAAACCAGCACGGGTTTGTCACAGGTAGGTCCTGCCTGACAAACCTTGTAGCCTTCTATGACCAGGTCACACACTGCCTGGATGCGGGAGCCGAGGCTGATGTCATCTTCCTGGACTTTAGGAAGGCCTTCAACACAGTTTCGCAGCCTATCCTCATTGGGAAGCTAGCAGACTGCAGCGTCGACACCTACACGGTCAGGTGGGTGGCCAACTGGCTTAGGGACCGCACCCACAGAGTGGTGGTGGATGGTTCCTTCTCGGCCTGGAGGGAGGTGGGCAGTGGGGTCCCGCAGGGTTCGGTCCTCAGACCGATATTATTCAATATCTTCATCAGCAATTTGGACAAGGGCGTGGAGAGCACCCTCTCCAAGTTCGCTGATGATACCAAGTTATGGGGCAAAGTCAGTACACTGGAGGGCAGGGAGCAGATTCAGGCGGACCTGGACACGTTGGATCAATGGGCAGAGAGAAATAGGATGCAATTTAATAAAGATAAATGTAAGGTACTCCACCTGGGAAGGAGGAACCCCCAGCACACCTATAGGTTAGGAAGTGTCCTTCTCAGCAGCTTGGAGGCAGAGAGAGATCTTGGAGTTATAACTGACTCCAAGATGAACATGAGCTGGCAGTAGTTTTGGGCACTGCACTTCAGGAGGGACGTGGGGAATCTCGAGAGGGTCCAGAGGAGGGCCACTCGCATGATTAGTGGCCTTCGTGATAGACCCTACGGGGGGAGGTTAAGAGAGCTGAATCTCTTCAGCCATCACAAGAGACGGCTGAGGGGAGATCTTGTGGCCACCTATACATTTATTAGGGGAGGTCAATGGGGAATAAGGGGCACGATGTTTACTAAGGCGCCCCAGGGAGTGACTAGGAATAACGGGTGTAAACTAGTTGAGAGTGGATTTCGGTTAGATATTAGGAAGAAATTTTTCACAGTAAGGGTGGCCAGGATCTGGAATGGGCTTCCAAGAGAGGTGGTGCTATCACCTAGCTTGGAGGTCAAGAGGAGGCTCGATAGTCACCTGGCTGGGGTCATCTGACCTCAGTCCTCTTCCTGCCAGGGGTAAGGGGTCGGACACGATGATCCATTGTGGTCTCTTCCGACCCTACAATCTATGAATCTATGAATAGCACACACTGAAGAAAACATCCAAACCATGTTGGATCTCTTCACAGAGGCCTACTGACCTCTAGCTACTGGCCTCTCTCAATACTAAAAATACTATAGTGCTCTATCAGCCTACTCTAGGCCATAAATGGGACCCCCCTCCCCAAATTACCATTGAGAGAGAGAGACCCTGGAGGTAGTTGAGCACTTCCCTTACCTCAGTAGCCACCTCTCACAGAGAGTCAACATTAATGAGGATCTTGTATGCAAACTCCTCCTTTGGGAAATTGCTTTGGTGTGTTTTCATTGATCACAGTCTTCAGAAAGACATCAAGATCCAGATCTACAACACAGTCATCATTCCCACTCTTCTCTACAGATGTGAAATGTGGGCGTACCACTGTCATTTCAGGAGTCTGCACCACCAATGATTTCTCAAAAAAATCCTCCATTCATTGGGGAGATTGCTGCACAATCACCAACATCCTTACGAAAGGCAATGTAACCAGCATTGAGTCAGTGATCCCCAACATCCCAATGTCACTGGACTGGTCATTGCATGTGGATGCCTGACTCTCGACTCCCAGCTTAGTTGCAGCCTGAGCTCTTGCAGCAGCCAGAGGAAACACGACAAAAATATTGAAGACATACCTCAAGATCATGGATGCTGACATCAAGAGCTGTGAGAAGCTGGCTGCTGACCATCTCCAATGGTGCTGCAACATCAAGCAAGTGGCAGCCTGCTTCATGGTAATGTGTCTTGCCTTTGAAGCAGAAAAGAGAAAGCGCAGGAAGGAAAAGGAGAGAAATCCTGGCCTATGGCCTACTCACCCCTGCGGAAAGGCCTGCAACTTCTGTGGATGGATCTGTGGCTCAAGAGCTGTGATCTCAAGTCAGCTCCAGATCCATCGATGAGCCATGGTAGAGCTCACCCTCAAATCCATGGATTGCCGCCGATTATATTTTTGTACCACACTGTCATCTGTCCTTTAAGATGGAGTCACAAACAAATCAGCATCTTTTGTATTAACTGGTTTTCAGAGTTAAACAGATACACACATACCTCCAATTATGTGTTTAACAGGCAAAACAGAATCTGGCCCGTTGCTCACATTGTCCATCCCTTTTCTGTTGTGCTACATTTCGTTAAGAGGTAGGGTGAATGCTAGTGAAGTGATCGGTGAGACTAGTCCAGTCTCAAATCTTAATTTATTGAACAAAGCATACCAATATTTAAGCAAGGCTTTAAAGACAACATCTAACTTCTAAGCAAGTCAACAGAAGTATTCTTACGTGAGCCTTCTCATGGATAAAGGAGGTTCAGCTGGCCAGGCATCTGTCACCATATCGAGGTTCAATTATTTGTTTCTTTTCCTGTGTGTTGCTTTCCCCAACTTTAAGGTTTTTTTCCCCCAAGGTGTTATGTACTTCTTTTATAGTTTTACAGCTGTGTCATAAATATCCACCAATCATCTCTCATAGTGGTTGTTTTTCATGTCAGGCTGCTATCTATATCCTGCTGTTCTGGACTGCTAAACCACTTGTAACTTTTTTCTGACATGATGAGTTATAAAAAGGTCCCCTGAATCGTGACCTGCTGGCTTTGCTCTTACTTAGTGGCATTAGTTATACCAAGGCATAAAATGGGGTTGCTTATGCTAAGCATTTTGCTAAGGCGGCTTTTAGCCCTACATTTCCACTACGATTAATAGTGCTTCAGTCACCCCAGATTTTCTATCATAATAGAAAAGTGATATAGATATTTTAGAAATAGCTATTTTAACCTAACAATCCCAAGATGCTTCACCACAGATAGGAAACTAAGAAATATTCATGCTAACCAACAGATATGCAAGTAGCACAGAGAAGAGGCATGCACCGCCCGTTAGGAAGTAGGTAAATCAGCTTACCTGCCCGGACGATGATGGCAGCGGTCACCCATCCAACATACAGAAGGTTTGCCAGGGTGGCCATGTTTTTTCTTGAAGTCTCATTCCACACTGCGTATAAAAAGAAGGGGGAAGCTTGTGAGGGTTGGGGATTTCCCTCCTTGCGTATCTAGCACTTTGCAATCCTTATCAAACCTGGCCATCCACGTGAGAGTCCTCACAGAACGGCATCTGAGGATCAAGGACCCCGGTGACAAAAGGCAGGCACGCCCCTCCCGGAGAAGATGACATTACTTCCAACTCTTTCCTCTGTATCCTAGATGTGTATCTGGCCATCATTACTCTGGAGCTCACGGTCAACAGACTTATCCCCACAAGCCCCCTGACGGGTAGGGCAAGGGCTACGATCCCCATGTTACAGATGGGAAAGTGGGGGAATGAGGACAGGTGTTTGAAGCTACAAAGGCACCAAGGATGCAAATAGGCATCTAATGATGCCTAATCCACTTAAGCACCATCAGCACTTAATCCACTTAAGTACCATCTCCAGGAGCCCTCACCACACTCAAAAACCCAGGCCCGAGTGGCTTGCCCAGGGTCCTGCAGGGAACCTGCGGTGAAGCAGGGAACTGAAATCAGGTGTCCTAAGGACCAGGCTGGCACTGCTCCGACTGAACCATCCATCCTCTCTCCTTGGGCCTTTTGGCTGGGAAGCAAACCACACGTGCACTGGGCACGTGACACGATCAGAGCATGTCTGTCCTGCCTCATAGGCCCACAAACGCCTCCAGGAAACAACCCGACCCCCTGACTTCTGCTCCGTGATTGCCAGCTCCCCAAAATGAAGACGTAAAGAGGCCCTGGATAGGTGCCAAGAGGTGCCCCCAGGTTGTCTGGGGCATGCTTTGAGCTCTCCGCAGGGTCACTTTTGGGCAGCAATGCTGCCTCATGCCCAGGAGCGGGTCTGCACAGGGGGGATGGGGCATGTTTCGTCACGGTGCTCCCCGGCACAGCACAGACACAGTGACAGCAAGCCGTCGACCGTGCAAGCCCAGGGGGCTGTTTTGCTGGGCACTGCATGGACACACCGAAGGACGCTGCCCTGCTCCCATGATTTTACAGTGTGGGGTCACATGCAACCACCAAGTCTGAGGGAAGCACAGAAGGGCTGAGATTAAACCTAGAATATCGAAGTCATATGATCGCATAAGTCACAATGTGCATGCGGTGGCTCTGAATCACTTCACAGTACCAGGCATTCACTTGTTTTGTCTTAATGTAAACACTGTATTAATAAAGTCATGGAGAAGTAGGGCTGGAGGGGAGCTCCAGGGGTCACATCCAGTCCAGCCCCCTGCCTGCGGCAGGATCAGCCCTGTCCAAACCATCCTATCCAAATCCATAATGTAAACTCTGCACAAGACTACCGCCAACCCTGACACACCACAGACATCACATCCTAGCCTGCCCAGGGGGAACACGGCAGCCAACGTCCTGTTTCTAGGAAATGTCAATACACATGCAAGAGATCCCTGGTGCTTCCCGCTAGAGAGGAAAGCACCAACCCCACAGCCTGGTACCAATATGACTATGGGGTAAAATCCGTCCTGACGGTAAATACTATTCAATCAGCAATATACGGTTATCCCAGCTGTCCCTCCACCTGGTCATCTCCAGCCAGCTCATTTCAGATTTGAAAATGTTGGTATGCACTGGAGAAGGTCTCAGGGAAGGATTTAAAGGAGTAGATGGAAGTGGCTTCATGCACAAGTTCAGGAACAAGGATGGCAAGTACTTCTCAGGCAACTTTCCCCTCTTTGCAAAGACCGAGTGGAGGACAATTGGCAAGCCTGTCATCAGCAAGAGAAGTTACTCGAGTCTGAGCAACTACTGCTGCTTCAACATGTCCTGGGGACTCGCTGTACCAAAGTAAAGCATCACCAACCTGCACCGATAATGGACCCAGTAACGGAAACCAAGAGTGGCCTCCACTGTTGAACAATTCTCAATGAGGGAAAGCCCGGGTCCCTCTCAATGGCTCAGACATGATGAGCAAACAGGGCCAAAACACCCCCCATTGCCCCAGAGCCTTAATTGCAGAGGACACCGACTGGACACAAGTGATGTTAGGAGCAAAGCTGATAGACAAGGACACTGGATAGCATTTGGGGAAGGCAGCCCCACGGGACTCAACCGCACTGGCTGGGACTCAGAAGACAATTTAATGGACAAGCATCTGCCCTGAGGTCTCCCACAGTCCCAGGGCAGGGTCCTGGTCTGTTTTCTGCCCTTGGACAGCCATGGAGGAAAATTAAATGAATGATGCCAACACGGGGCAGTCAAATGCAGTGCCATTCCCACCTGGTGCTAGACCGCATCCACCTCAGCACATAGCCGTGTATGTACTAGAGCTGCCTAGCAAGAAGCATTAGGGATAAGCTTGTGCTTTTAACCTTAGGGAGGCACCATCAACTTAAAAATTACTGTTTTGTCCAGTGGCCTTTTCAGCTCCTGATGTTATAAATATCACCAAAATGTGCTTGGTTTACGACTGCTGAGACCAGGAATGCTGCCTTTCATGGCTGTATGAGGCCTGACAGACTAAAGGAAGCAAATGAAAAAGTAGCAGTCCTATTAATGACTAATAATTAATACTAACAATGAAAAAAAATGCAGAAAGTAAATTACTTCTTCAGCTGGATCATTTTGCTTAACAGCCACCTTCCCTGGCTCCTCTGGCTGGTCATTTCAGCTCTGAGTTTGCACAGACTGCACATAGAAGCAGGGGGCTGGCTCGTGTGCCTTTCGCTTGCTACAGGGAGCAATGCTGAGAGAGGGGGAAGTAGGACTGAAGAGACACGGCCCAAGCGCACAGTGTCTTGTGGTCTTTCCTGCCTGCCAGGAAACCCCCAGGCCAAGAGCACATTTCCTCTTTCTGTACTAGAGCAGCAGTTGAGTTCTTGTATCAGGGAGCTCATCTGAGCCCGCCTTCCCTTCCTTACAACCAGGTTCAGTTATTGCACTGTTGATTCACAGCACTATTATTTTCCTTGCTGGTGTCAATGGTAAGTGCTGGAGCACCACCTAGACCTGACGGGACTAGTACATCTCTAATGCTGTACGGCACCGTCACGCGACAGCTTTCCGAATCAGGACGCGAAGATGAATATTGAAAAGACCAGGGTAACATTCAGACAGGTAAGGCAAGGAGGGGAGGGGAGAGGCTGGCCGTACATCACTGTAACGCTGTAGTGCTGGATCACGGACACGATGACAGAACAACGGGAGCAGATGAACCCCCCGCCAACAATAAGGAGAGGCACTTGTACTTGGCATGCCAGCAGAACGAGGAGCGCTTGTGTTTGCAGAATTGCTGCCCTGGCTCAGAGAAGCGGGTCTCAACCTATCTGAGACTCCAGTCACCCCCGGACAGACTCATGTGCCCCCGCACAGAAAATGCCACGTCTTAATTTTGGTCATTTTCGACTACTGAAAAATAACAGAGCAGTTTCACTTTTGCAAAGAGCTCAGAAAGACCAGGACTGGATTTCGGCTTCACGTTTCCGGGTTTGTCTTAGGACTCCTGTTTGCACACAGCCACTGCTAACACTGACACTGGGAATCGCTGACTCGGGTCCCTGCTCAACCTTACCTATATCATGCATTTCACGCAAAACATTTCGTCTGCCCACAAGTGCCAAGCCATTATCTCGCAATTCACTGGTGAACTGTGCAATAAATGTGGACTCACTATCGGTGAACTGCGCAATAAGTTTGCACTCACTACGGGTGCCAAAGAATGATCACACTGGAAAAATGTCTGTCCATCTGCAAAAAGAGCCCCCCAGCTCTTTAGCTACCTTCGATCCAGCTTTGATCTGGACATGGTGCAGGGCCCCGAGAGCAACAAAGATCACCGCAGTTTCAATCCAGCAGCCACCGCCCCCGTTCCTGTTTACAGTTTGTCTCCGAGAACGGTTTCAGTCTCCAGGCAGCCAAGAGGAACTGGTGCTGTTAGCACTAGCCCCAAGACCGCACAAACCACAGCAGGGCTGAAAAGGCAAACGAGATAAAATCCGAGGCAGCTGCAGCTGGAGACTGCAGAGGAAAAGAAGGCAACAAAAGACAAAGCAGCGGAGACTGCCTCGTCCTTAGTCACCTTCATCATTAGCACCCAGGCAGCTCCTCCCCATGCACCGATGGGCAGCAACGTGGCCTGGGGCTGCCCCGCTCCCCCTGGGTCCGATCCCCTGCCTCACCCCTTGCTCTGGGGCTGAAAACCAGGGCAGGCCAGGAGCAGGGAGGGTTGGCCAGGGGCAGGTCCTACCCAGGCACCCTGCGGACCCTGCTCCCCACGGTAAAGGGTGACTCACCAGGAGCCAGGTCCGCGCTGGCGCTGGCTACGGGCCCAGTCGGGTCCTGGGCTGTTATTGTTTTCAGCTGGTGGCACGCCCAGCTTGCAGAAGGACACTTCCACCAATCGGGTAACAGCTGGGCGGGGCTTGCCCTACCCACGCTCAGAGAGTGGGGAGCGAGGAGCCCCTGGACCTGGTTGAAGACTGCACTTTGCAGGTCCGGCAGACTCCAGGGGCGGGGCCTCCGGGGTAGATAAAAGCCCAGCCTGCCCAGCTGAAGGGAGCAGATAGGTTATAATGAGCCACGATGTGAATTGGCTCCCTCCCGGCTGCCTGATGGAAAAGTTTGGTTTTGAGCTTTGGATGGAGCAGGACTCGACCGGGGGAGTGACCATCTGTCCCTCATTGGGCAGGACAGTTGGGAAATAGGAACATCAAGTCCCAATCCTGGGCTGCATGACTCCAGGGCAGAATTTGTCCCAGGTTTGCAGTGTCGTGCGGGGATCAGGAAACCGCGGGTTTCCCCTTGCAGGCAGGCAGCGTCCCAGCCTGCAAGGGGCTGCCCAGAATGCAGGGGGGCCACGTGCACATGCTTGCAACACACGTGCACGTGCCCGGGAATACAGTCAGGCAGCTCCCTGCGGGATAGCGGAGTGGATAGCAACTGCCTATGGAGGGGAGGGGCATAGGGAGGGGCAGATCAAGGCCCCCACAGTGAAGGAAGGATTGGTGTAGCGGCTGTGAGTGCTGCCCAGCCAGGCACTGCATGGGGTCTGGGGCAAGGAGTGGGACGAAACCACCGGCAGCTTGTCCAGACAGACAGACAGACAGGACACAATTTTTACATAGCTCTTAACACTTCTTGTTACTGAAGCAAACAATCAAAGAAGAGTCCAGTGCTCGCACGCAATACAGAGGGAATAAAACACACAACACAAAAGAAGTGACACACACACACCCCTTTTGCAGCACAGGAAAGATTAATATGAAGCGTGCTGGAAAGGCAGGTGCCAGGTCTTCTGGCAGGGGAGGGAGAGGGGGTACGGGGAGAGCTAGAGCTGCTTGCCCCTCACCCCCGTCCCAAACACAGACACATTCTCTTCCCGAGCAGCCGTGACATTTGTGCTGCTGGTGCAAGCCAGGAGGTGGGAGCAGCGTCTGCACCTGCACCACCTCTGCTCAGTCCAGAAGTGGGCACCAGCAGTGGAATCACTGTCTCCTCCACCCCAACGTCATCTCCCAGCGTGAGCCTGCCACTGCCAGAGGAGGAGCTGGAGCTGGAACCAGGGATGCTGAGCGCGCTGGCTCAAGCAATTCTGAGGACTGAGGGGGAATCAGAGTTTGTGCTCCACACCCCTCACGTTTCCCCTAGACCCAGGTCCCCTCCGGAAAGCAGCACCTCGGAGGAAGCTGAGGTTGTGGAGGCACGTGGCTCAGCTGAGGCAGCTCCTCCTGCTGTTGAGCCTCAGCCTGCCGAGAAGGGGGAAAAGGCAGGATCCTCGCCCTCAACCCAGAAGCGGGGGAATAGTGTAGTGCAGGATCACTTTGAGGCGGCAGATGGTCCCAGGTTTGCCTTCTGCCAGCACTGCCGAAGGCACATGAGCCGTGGCAAGGATGTGAGACACTTCTCCACCACGGCCATGCTGCTGCATCTGAGGAGGCAGCACCCCCTTGCCCTTCTTCCTGTTGCTCAGCCTGGCACCAGTGTGAGCGTGCCAAAGGGGAAGTCCCCCACTTGCTCCACAGCAGAGGCAGGCCACCCTGGACCAGTGGGGGAAAGGTGGACAGAAAGGGGGGCGCGTTCCCAAGGCGAGCGAGATCACCCAGAGCACTGGGGAGATGCTTGCTCTGGATAGCCAACCCTTCTCCCTTCTGGTTGAGCAGCCAGGGTTCAGGCGGTTCATAGCACTTCTGGCCCCATTTTACAAAGTGCCCGCACACACTCATTTAGCAGGGCACTGGTGCCCTCCCTTTATTAGGCATTCAGGAAGTACTTGAAGGAGGAGCTGGGCAAAGCAGGGCCACAGGTAGCTTTGCACTTCACCTCCGACATCTGGAGCAGCCAGGGTGGCAATCACACCTACCTCTCCCTCACTGGTGCAATCAGTCAAGCTGTCAGTGGGCTCTACTGCAAGCCGCAGTGCTGGATGAGTCCCACACTGCAAGGGATATCGTGGGAGCCATGAACCACATGTTGCAGGGGTGGCTTGCTGGGCAGGATGAGCTCGCCCGCGGGTTCATGGTCACCAACAATGGGGCCAATATGGTGAAGGCTGTCCATGATGCCACCTTTGTTGGCATCTGCTGAGTGGCACACAGGCTGCACCTCATAGTGAGGGATGGGGCCTCAGTTGGGGCTAGGAGTGGAGAGGAGGGAGCTGGACACACGTGCATCTCCACACACACGTGTGCCCCCTTACCTGACTGGCAGTGTAGCAGCGGAGGCAGCAGAGGCAGCGGTGGGGGCAGCAGCAGCTGATCCCCCTAAGGTAAGTGGGGCAGAGGGAACTGGTGGCTCCCTTTTAACTGAGCCAGCAGGGAGCCGCAGTCCCAAGCACCATGTGAGCAGTGCGCACAAACAGGTGTGCTCTGTAAGGGCATGCTGGCATTTGTGCTGGTGTTTGCACAAGGCAGGCACGCAGCATTAGCCAGGAAGGAGTCTGCAGCAAGAGAGAGAGGAAGACTCACAGCTCCACAAACCTGGTAAGAACATGGGGAGCAGCTGCTAGGGACCGCGACCTGGTGGCCAGGACCAGGAGGGCGGCCACTAGGGACCCTGCCCCAGTGGTGCCACCTACCCTGCTCTCCTCTGAGGTCTCCACCCAGACGGAGCCCATGGTGGTGCTGGCGGCCCCTCCTCCCAGTCTGTGGGGGCTGCCTGGCGGGGACCCGGAGGCCGTGGGGGGGAGAGGGGTCCGGAGACTCCCTTGACTGTCCCTCTTGTACCCAACTTGGGGTCCTGGAGGAGCAGGGGAGGGAGTTCCAGGCCGAGGTGAGCAGGCCACGAGGGATCAGGGCTGCGGAGGATGAAATTTGCACATATTTCCATTCTCTGCCTGATCAGTCTTCCAACAGACAGACCTCCCGTGAGAGACGCACAGCTGAGCAATGGAACCAGGGCTGCTCGGGCTAGCGTGGAGGTGGCTCCCCAGGTACAACTGGGGAACAGATTCAAGGCCTTGGCAGCCTTAGAGGAGAAGGTCAGAGGAGATGCCCGCGGGGGGGACGGTGCCACTCTACACACGGCACAGTCTGAACAGGGACGGAGCACCATGAGAAAGAAACGCCGGGTCCTTGTCATCGGAGACTCCATCCTGAGGGGAACGGAGGGTCCCATCTGCCGATCCGACCCCATGGCATGTGAGGTCTGCTGCCTGCCTGAGGCTCGGATTCAGCATGTTACAGGCATGATCCTGAAACTCATTCAACCCTCAGACCAGCACCCCATGGTCCTAATTCATGTGGGAACAAATGACGTGGTGGGGAGCAGCCCAGACCGCATCATGAAGGACTACAAGGCCCTGAGAGCCAAGCTCAAGGAGGCGGGGGCGCAGGTGGTATTCTCCTCTATTCTCCTGGTAAGCAGACGTGGGCGCCACCACGACGCCAGCATCGGTGAGGTCAACCGGTGGCTTCAGAGTTGGTGCTACCAGGCAGGCCTCGGGTTCCTTGATAACGACCCACATTTTCACACGGGGGCATGCTCCAAAGAGATGGGCTACACCTCTCCCCTAAAGGCAAGCGTGTCTTTTCTTCTAGGTTGGCTGATCTTGCACGGCATACTTTAAACCAGCTTAGCTGGGGGATGGTGCCACAGGGGAAATGACAACACTTCCCAGCCAAGACAGGTGATGAGCACAAGAAGTACCCAGGTAAGTGACAGGGGTCCAGATAGTCCTGGGAGCAGGGGGGGAGTGGTGCATACACCCACAGCAGGCCTTAAATGCCTCTACACTAATACTCGTAGTATGGGGAACAAGCAGGAGGAACTTGTCCTCCTGCTAGCTAACACAAACCTGGACATAGTGGGGCTCACAGAAACGTGGTGGGATTCAACCCATGACTGGGTGGTAAACATCAAGGGCTATAGGGTGTACAGGAGTGACAGAAGAGGGAGGAAAGGCGGGGATGTGGGGCTCTACATCCAAGAGCAATACACATCCTTAGCAAACAGCCCTGGGTCAAAGGAGGGGCAGACTGAAGGGCTCTGGGTCAGAATACAGGGGGGTTGGGGGGAAGGGACTTAACGGTGGGGGTCTCCTACAGACCACCCAACCAGGGGGAAGAGCTGGACCAGGAATTCTCAGGTCAGCTCATGGAGGCAGTTACGTCAAGGGATTCGGCCATCACGGGTGACCTAAACTATCTGGACATCTGCTGGGAAGAGCAGTCAGCCAGGTCTGACCGCTGACGTAGGTTCCTAGCTGAGATACAGGACCTCCACCTAACCCAGGAGGTGCACAGTCCCACCAGGGGGAATGCCTTGCTGGACCTGGTCCTGGCCACGGGCGATGACCTGGTGAATGGACTGCAGATTCTCAACCACCTGGGCGATAGTGATCATCGCCTACAGGAATTCACCATCCAGCACAGGGTGTCAAAGGCCTGTAGGAAGGCAGGAGCGCTTGACTTCAGGAGAGCTGATTTCAAAGAGCTAAAGAGATTAGTCGGGAGGCACTGAGGTCCCAAGATGGGGAGTTGGGTGCCCAAGATGAGTGGTCGTTCCTTAAGGAGACGATCCTCCGAACACAAGGGGTGACAGTCCCAAATGAATCTAAGGGGGCAGGAGTGCTCAAAAGCCCGCCTGGCTCACCAAAGGCATTCAGGAATGTCTGAAAGCTAAAAAGGAGGCGTACACCCAATAGAAGAGAGGGGCCATCACCAAGGGGGATTATACCTCCGTTGCTCGAGATTGTAGGGGGGCTGTTAGGAAGGCTAAGGCGGAGACAGAACTAGGACTAGCAACCTGGATCAAAGATGACAAGAAATCCTTGTTTAAATACATAGGGAGCAAAAAGAAGGCACAGGATAACGTGGGGCCCCTGCAGGACACGCTTGGAAATCTGGTTGTTGCACCAGACAATAAAGATGACCTCTTTAACAATTTTTTTGCCTCCATATTTCTGAGCAGGGACTCGGACATCCCCCACACTGGGATCCCGGATGAACTCAGAAGAGTCACAGCCGGGCCCAGGGTCACAGAGGACCTAGTCAGGGAACTTCTGGTGGGACTGGACAAGTTCAAATCAGCAGGTCCAGATGATCTCCACCCAGGGGTGCTGAGGGAATTGGCAGAGGCCATTGTGGGACCCCTGGCATGGCTTTATGAGCACCCGTGGTGCTCTGGCAAGGTGCAGAAGGATTGGAAAACAGCCAATGTGGTTCCCATTTTCAAAAAAGGAAGGAAGGAGGACCAAGGAAACTATAGGCCCGTTAGTCTTACCGCTGTCTTGGGGAAGCTCTTTGAGAAAATTATCCAAGAACACACCTGTGAGGAACCAGCAGAGGACATTATGCTTAGGGGCAACCAACATGGGTTCATTAGAGGCAGGTCCTGTCAGACCAACCTGGTGGCCTTCTACGACCAGGTCACAAAATCTTTGGATGCAGGTGTCGTGGTGGACGTAGTCTTTCTGGACTTTTGGAAGGCCTTCAACACTGTCTCTCATCCCGTTCTCATTAAGAAATTAGGCAACTGTGGTGTCGATGCCTACACGGTTAGATGGGTCACATTGGCTGGAGGGTGCACCCAGAGAGTGGTGGTGGACGGGTCATTTTCAATGTGGAGGGATGTGGGCAGTGGGTCCCCCAGGGCTCGGTCCTTGGGTCTGCACTGTGCAACATCTTCATCAGTGACTTGGACGAGGGGGTGAAAAGCACCCTGTTCAAATTCACGGATGACACTAAGATGTGGGGAGAAGTGGGCATATTAGAAGGAAGGGACAGGATACAACTAGATCTGGACAGGTTACAGGGGTGGGCGGATGAGAACAGGATGGGATTCAACACTGACAAGTGCAAGGTGCTGCACCTGGGGAGGAAGCATCAGCAGCAGACCTACAGGCTAGGGAACTCCCTTCTCATCAGCGCAGAGGCAGAAAAGGATCTTGGAGTCATTATTGATTCCAAGATGAACATGGGCTGCCCATATGAGGATACAGTCAATAAAGCTAACTGTACCTTGTCATGCATCCACAGATGCATCACGAGCAGGTCCAGAGAGGTGATCCTCCCCCTTTATGTGACATTGGTTAGGCCTCAGTTGGAGTACTACGTCCAGTTCTGGGCACTGCACTTCTGGAGGGATGTGGCCAGCATGGAGAGGGTCCAGGGGAGGCCACTCACATGGTCAAGGGAAACAGGGCAGGCCCTATGAGGAGAGGCTACGGGACCTGAACCTGTTCAGCCTCCACAAGAGAAGGCTGAGAGGGGATCTGGTGGCCATCTTATGAACTCACCAGGGGGGACCGGCGGGGAATGGGAGAGACCCTGTTCCCCCGAGCACTACCAGGAGTAACTAGGAATAACGGCCATAAGTTCACTGAGAGTAGATTCAGACTAGACATCAGGAGTCACTACTTCACAGTCAGGGCAGCTAGGATCTGGAACCAACTTCCAAGGGAAGTGGTGCTCGCTCCTACCCTGGGGGTCTTTAAGAGGAGGCTAGATGAACACCTTGCTGGGGTCATTTGACCCCAGTGCTCTTTCCTGCCATGGCAGGGGGTCAGACTTCATGATCTGCTCAGGTCCCTTCTGACCCGACCAACTATGAAACTATGAAATTATGCCTTGGACAGGGGTGCCGGTGACAATGCCGCCACCACTGCTGCTACAAGCCAAGTGATTTTGAAATGCAGGAAGGTGGCGGTCTACTTCCACCGCAGCATCAAGCGGGAAAAGATGCTGTGGGAAAAACAGGCAGAGCTGAGCATCCTGCAGCACAAAATCATGCAGGATGTGGAGACTCGGTGGAACTCCACATACCTGATGTTTGAAAGGTTGGTGGAGCAACAGAAGGCCATCCATGAGATGGTCTTGCTTGGGGAGATCGGGATCAGTGGCCCCCTGAACAGAGTTGAGTGGGGTATCATCTCCCAGATCTTGGTGGTCCTCAAGCCCTTCCTCGAGACCACCGAGACCCTTAGCTCTGGCAATGCCCTCCTCAGCCAGGTGATCCCCCTAGTGAGGGAACTGGAGAACCAAATGGAGAAGTTCCAGGGGGTCGATGTTCCTGGCTGGGGCAGACCACTGTCACCAGATGTGCAGGCACTGTTAAGGTGGCTAAAGGAGGGCATCAGGAGATGTCTGGATCCTGTGTGGTCCAGTACGGTCCACATGATGGTGGGCATGTGCAACCCGAGGTTGAAGGGGAGCATGTGCACTGCTAGCACCAAAACCCTCGATCATGGATGCAGGTGCTGGCCAACAAAGTCAGGGAGTCCAAAGTGTAGAGGCGAGGGGATGTGGAAGAGGGGGATCCACTTTCCCATGCCAGCACTCCAAGCACCAGCACCAGCCAGTCTCCTCCATGCCAGCCACTGCCAATGTGGGCCATAGGCATGGCTTCAATGTTGGGGTCTAGATGCACCAGACCCCAGCCTCAGGCAGGTAGCACTGAGGCTTTGGTGGCTAACCACCCCACCCTGCTCCCTCTGCGTACGTGACTAGTATCCCATACCTGGGTGAGGGGCTTGGGCACCCTGGTGGGCTAGAGACTGCCAGTCTGCCCAGCAACTAGTGATGCATTTCAAATTGGTTGTCTGACAGCCAACAGGTGCTAGCCTCCATTGGACCAGGTAAATGAGGTCATAAGGGATATATAAGTTAAGGACTGCCCAGGAGGAGGGGGCAGCAGCCATGAGGAAGACTCAGAGAGAGAGAAGAGATGGACCATCTGAAACTTGCTCTCTCTCGCAAACTCATGATCAAGGAACTGCCTGCCACCAGAGGGAATCTCCAACAGCCTCTGGATGATACACATGAGTAAGCTACCTGAGATCTAACTAGATATATAGCTTGCAGTAACTCAGATGCGTGATCAAAGGCTACCCAGCCACCCTGTTTGCTCTATGGGATTTCTCTGATACTACTCAACTCTGCACCCTATTCCAACTCTACTCCTTGTAACCAATACAGTTCTCCTTTGTACCTAGCATGGGAGACTTATTGGGAGTGGGTCTAGATTATGCCTTGGGGTCGCCTTGGTTTGGCTGACTAAGGGAGACCACTACTTGTGCTTCTGAATGAGGGAAGCACCCCCAAGTGCTTGAAGTGAGTCAAGTGCCCTTGAGGGCTACTAGACCTGTGTTTCCCAGGGGGTGCAGAGCCAGATTCAAGCCCATCCCTGGGTGGTGGCAGCTCTACCCCCAGGCTAGCAGGTGTGCTCCAGGAAGGGCGTCAGCCAAATGTGAGGTGCCCCCAGGGAGGCACTTGGAGCCTGGAAGGTGGTCAGGTGCAGTGAGGTGGGTGGCTCAGCTCAGGAGTACCCCCTACTTGTCTGCCACGGCACCAAGGCTTTGGTGGCTACCTATCTCGCTGAGGATGCGGAGCCACTGGACTGCAACCCCTTGGCCTACTGGGCAAACTGCAGCCAGATGTGTCAGGATCTGGCCACAGTTGCCCGGCAACACCTGTTCTGTCTACCAACCAGTGCTCCAGGCAAACGGGTGTTCGGCATCGCTGGGGATGTTGTCACACCCCACCGCACCTGCTTGGATCCTGCTTTGGTGGAGCAGCTGGTGTTCCTAAAGGTGAAACTCCCACTGCTGGGATTCCCAAAGCTCCACCTGCAGACGGACTGAGTGCCACCCGCCTCACTCTGTCTGCACTAGTTTCCTTTTTGGAGGTTTTTGAAAAGCCATGTAATGCCCCGCTCTCAGCTGGAGGGGGGACTAACTGCATCACCAGCCAGCAGGGGAAGAACATGTCCCTGCTGAGCTCATTCCCCTGCCAGGATGAACTTGGAGGTATGGGACTGGGGCTGTGGGGAAGGAAGAGGCCCCAGGTCCTGGGTGTGACCACTAAAACTGCACCCTGCTAGGGTAGGGAGGCCTGGTGGGACTGCTGGCAGCGTGGCAGCCCCGTAAATGCCAGGACCAGCGATGCCCTGGTGAAAGGCAGGAAGGAGGTGCCATAACCTTCAGCTAACACAAGCATGCACAAAGTCCTGGCTAGGAACACCCAGACCTGTCACATCTTTGACAGGCCTGATGCTTGCTGGTTGTAGTGCAGTGGTGAGGCTCCTGGTGAGCTCAGCTTAGCTGCCCAGGATGCCAGCTTTTGGGTTGAAAACCCCTTTGTCAGGCTGAGTAAGTACCTGCAGTTGGTCCTGGATGGAAGGAATAGTAAAGAAGCCAGAGGCTGGGCCTGGAGGCAAGGAAGCCAGTCAGTGAAAATGGAAATGGAGGCATTGGGGAGGAGGGACAGGCTGGGGTGGGGGGTAGGGGGAAAGGGAGATGTAGCAGCGCAGGTAAATGTGCAGAGGCGCCTGGGGTGTCATGCTTTCAGTGGGAGGACGGACGGGGAGAGGTGGGCATATGTCCTGCCTTTCCGTTTTGAAAAAGTGGTAACCCCCAATCAATGAGGGATGCAAGTGCACCAGTGCGGCCTCCCCGGATCCACCCCTGATCCCACCATCACAGTTACGGCTCTATGGCTTCCTCTGACCTTGGTGCTTCATAATGCAAACCCTGAGTGACTCAGGGTGAGAGTTCAAATGACTTTCATGTGCTTACAGAGCTCTGTCATTGGTATTTTGTCTTCATTCCCCGGGCACTACAGAGAAGTTGTGGTTGGAAAGTTCACACTAACTCCTTTTTGTTGTTACAAGACTCTGGGGTTGTACAAGAACGAGAGCTAACACTTTGCCATTTAGCATATAATGACCAGTTTTTCTTTGACTTCCCCATATAAATAAGACTCAAAGGCTAGGGACAGAAGTTACACATAAACTGGTTTAGTGATCAGAAACTGCTTTAAACCTGTAACAACAGACATTCAGTGCACATAAACCAGTTTCAAAATGGCTGAAACCGGTTTGAGATATGTCATGACCCAAAAGGCATGATTGTGTGTGTGTGCGCTTTGGCACCAGAATTATCCCCGTCAAGTTGCAGAGCATTGCACGGGAGTGTTTCCTGTTGCAGAGGAAACCCCGGTGCAGGGACCAGTTTCCCGCCTTTTCTGCAGCTTCTTTTGCAGGGTGCATTGCTCACGTTGCAAGAGGAATGCACGGTGCAAAAGAGTTCCCGCCACCGGTATGCAGATTTGTTCCCCGTGATTGGCTAGTGCTAAATTATTCACACATGGCGGCTAGCGATTGGCCTGTTAGCCATATAAAAGGCTTGAGCAGTTTCCGGGCTCGTTCACCCAGAGCATCCGGAGCTCTGCACCGTGGAGCCTAGCAACCTCCACGAGACCGTCTGTGTTGTTTGTCTGTAACTGCAACCTAATCAAGCTTTCCAGCCTACACCACTGCCATCTCGGTGTAAGTAAACAATCTTTTAAACTACCGCTACGCGTCCGTGCCTAATTCCAGCTTGAAGGCCTTCCCTCTCCGCCCCCGCGTGCCCGGGCTGCTGGCCACAGCCCGCGTGCAGCGCGAAAAGGGCTCGGGTCGCTCCCGGCCCGCACAAGATAAACCTGGTTGAATGTAGTATCAGACTTAACGGATTGAGCTCAAACCGGTTTATGCAATGTCTGTCCCAGACCTTTTCCTGGTTTAAGTTAAACCAGAGTCTCCCAGTATCCCAGCATGCTCTCTGGGCTGGGCAGGGCTCTCTGTTCCAGCCGAGCAGGGCTGGCTCCCCCTGTCTGCTCCCCAGCTGGAGCAGGGACAGGCAGAGGTGGGGGCCTGGCTGGACCCGGAAGGGGGAAGGGAAGAGATTTATTCCCCTCTCCCCCCTCCACCCCCTCTGCCCCCAGTGGCCCTGCAGTTGGGGTCTTCCAGACCTGATTGCCCCTGCCGCCGATTGCTCCCTGTGTGGCATGAGTGATGGAATAAGCCTCCTCCTGCTCCCGCACCTAAGGGGGCCATACCGGCTGGCCTCTGGCTGCACTTCCGCCCCTGCTGCTGAAAAGGCGAGGGGGCAGCGACCCTGATGGGAGCAGCACCCCCTGTCATGGTGTCCCGAAGCCCAAACTTCTTCCTGGTGGGGGGAAGGAGGGGGGGCAGGGCTGTTCTGCAGGCGGGGGGCAGTCAGCCCTGCCACAGACTGTGCAGGGTGAGCAGCAGCAGCGCTGGGAGGGGTTTATGGGTCTATGGCCACCCCTCCGAGCCCTGGTGCTGCAGCTCACCCCCCGCAGTCCACGGCGGCCCTGACCCTCCACTCCCACCCCGACCTGCAACATGACCCCCCACCAGGAAGAGGCTCATGTTCCAGGACACCATGAGAGGAGGTGCTGCCCTCCTAACAGTTGCTCCCCCCTTGCCGCTCCAGCAGCAGAGGTGGGGGTGCGGCCAGAAGCCGGCTGGCCCCTTAGGCAAAGCTCGCATGCCCCCCCCTGCTCCCCCAGCACAGCTTCCCTGCAACCGAGGGCTGCTCTAGCGGCCCCCAGCTTCTGGCCTGAGCCACTGCAGGCATGTGCCTGCATTTCCGGAGTTAACAGTGAATGTCTGTTCACTTGCAAATTGGTTCAATCTAGGCAGATTTGACTAACCTGCAAAGGCTGAATCCATTCAGGGTCTGGCTTTTTGAATGTCTGTCCCTAGCCCAAATCATTGACAAAATGGTTACGGAGAAGAACAGCACAAGCACTGGAAATGATGATCTGATAGGAAGATCATGACTGTTGCAAAGGAAAATCGTCTCTTTTGGAATTCCTCGAACACATCAGTAAAGCGATGGATAGAGGAGAAGCGGGTGATATGATTTATTTTGATTTCTCCAAAGGCTTTCCACAAGCTCCCACACAAGAGGCTCCAAAGAAGCCAAGAAGTAAGACGTAACGTATTGTTATGCATCAAAAACTAGCTGGGAGACATAAAGCAGGTAGGCTTAAATGATCAACTTCTATCATAGCAGAAGGTGAACAGCAAGGCCTCAGGATTCCCTATAAGGTCCCCATTGTTTCAAATATATGTTAATAATCTGCAAAGGGGGTGATTAGTGATTTAGTAAAATTTGCAGATGCCATACAGGTATTTGGAGGTCAGGACCCAAGAGGACGGTGAGGAACCTGGCAGAGATAGAAAAAAGCCCGACTGGCAATACGAAGGCAAACATGGTTCAGTGTAAAATGCAAGTACACGCACGGGGAGGGAATAGTCTACAACGCTTGTGCAGCTCGCAGGTTTCTAAATGACCCGTGTCAGTCCAGGAAAAGGATGAGTTTCACTGTCGACCGTTCAATCAAAACCACTGCCCAGCGCAGCCACTAAACCAAAACCAAAGAATGAGAGATTGTTGTAGGGGAAATATATTAGAATATGCTATCTGTCGTTCAAAGAGCATTGCACATCTGACACTTCATAGCATTTCTCTGAAAATGGTTATTATCCACCTTCATCTCATTCTACTTATATCTGATGATGTGGCTGACTCGAGATGTTCTTGTAGCTGACCTCGCTGCTCAAGATGACCACAAGAAATGTGAGAAAGAAGAAAATTCAGGGCCCTGAGCTGAATTTTATTTCTGTCAGGCAAAGTTGTCATTTTTAAGTTCAGTGCTTCACTAGGTTTCAAGGGTCTGCAGTGAGCACAGGCGGCAGTGTGGTTGCCATCTAGCTTTGTGACGCGGCCACAAGCAGGTCACAATTTCAGCTGAAACATGGCACAGCTCCTCTTCTTCATCTGTGTGCTGGGGATGGCTCTGCACAGAGGTAAGGTTTATCTATAACATTTGGGTGTTTCTCTCGGATCAAATAGTAAATCCGATCATCTGTAGACAAGTGTTTGCATCTTCTGTGCTAGCTAGTGCAAACTGGAGACAATCGACATTGAGCTGTTGAATCAAATGGCGAAAGCAAAGTGAAGTCTCACCAGACCACAAGACATCTCTATTGCATCTAGAAAATCTGTATAGTGCTGCTAGTGTCTCAAAACAGAATTTGCTCGAATGAAAGTGCCAAACTGTTTATTTCAAAACAGCAAATAAGTGTGTGCTTATACAAAGCTTGAAATCCCTTCCTGTATTTTTGGAGATTAAAGTTTCACAAATGACTAATACATACTGTGGGTGAAGTCTTGGATCCACTGAGGTGAAGAGCAAAACTCCCCTTAAATAGGTCAGGACTTTATCCTTGTGGGTGTGTTTTAATTACACACACTGTATGGTATGAAACAGGTTGTGCAACTACTAAAAGACGTGCATGTACAATGCAGTAAACTGTGGCATATAAGATACTGATAGGGTGGCATCGGGCAGAAATAATAGTATTTGCAATAAGTGAATTTGTTAGCTGCGTTCTGCACTTAGTGAATCAAGCTTTAGTATCTGCCACCGGTGTAAGATGGCTGCCTTGGGGCGTAGTGCACGGCTGAAAGAGAAACCACTGGTTTTGTTCTCCTGACATTATAATATGTAGTGTGAGGCTCACTTCAGTGGTGACGATGGTAAAACCCCCAGGTGTAAAACTGGTGAGAGAAGCATCAGGACTGACCTCTGGTCCAAGCATTCATCAAAGACATCCTAGGACGTGTCCATCCAGAAATAGCTGATCATCTTTCTGTCTTGGGTTCATCCCAGAAACCCTGGTTTTCTTTCCTTTGATGTTCTTTGGCAGCTTTGTCTTTTAAATACATAAGATCAACATTTGCAGTCGTGCTTTCTTCTTTACCGGCCATTTCTATAGACTTGTTTAGCTTCTGGGGTAGCAAAGGCATCAGTTCATCGTGCAAGCCTCAGAGGAGCGGACTTACATGTTATAGTAAAACTATGGAAACCCTTTGCAGAGGGCCCAATCCTGCAACTCTTACTCTGGGGGGAGGGACTCTCGTGCACGCAGTGCTGGTGCAGTGCTCACGACACGGTTTCAGCATTAGACCTTTTAGTAACATCAGTGGAGGCAAGAACACTAACCTGAAGTCCAGGGTTTCACTAGTCCGAGCTGTGGTTTGTGGTAAGACTTTTACAAATATCAGGTGAAAAAGGAAACTAAAAGCCAGGTCTGTCATGGTGCTTAGGTACTAAAGATGCTGCGTGGCATTTCCAGCAGCTCTGTGTTCCCTTCGAATCCCTGGGAATTAAGGTGCTGGGCACTTCTGAAACTCCCACCTGGCCGCTCTCTGTCTCTTCAGGAACCTAAATACCTCTGCACATCTGGCCCGTGAGTCTGTAACCAGACGTCTCATTCGAGGCAGTTCCTATTGATCCAAGCCCAAACCCAGGCCACAAAAGGAGCAGGGCAGCCCTCTACCTCTGGAGCCCTTCTGCGGGGCGCTGCTGCATGGCCGGGGAGAGCAACAGCCTGGCAGGCTTGTCCCTGGATGACTGGCCATGAACCTGAATGAGCCCTGGTTAATTTGAGAGGAATGCAGCATTAGCACACAGGCAAATTAGTAGGGCCCCAAGTGAAGAAGGGACCCAGGTGTGCTTATTTTACACGCTATAATTATTGAGTGAAAAAAGTAATATAATTATACAGTATCAAGTAGGGGCCCACGAGTTTGCTTGTCTAGGGCCACGAAAGGGTTCATCCCGCCCTGGGGAAGCGTTAGCATATCTCACCGCACGTGTTTCACAGGTACGTGAAGTGGGACAACGGGCTGTTATGTCTGTAGGATCCGGGAGAAATGCTACCTTTGTTTTTACACCCTGACGCAGGGTTCGGCAACCTCTGATCTGCAGGCTGGATCGGGCCGTGGAGCCAGTGGATCCAGGCCATGAACATGGGCGTTCAGGGCTGTTTGGTGTTGGGCGACTTTGGCTGTGTGAGCACTTTCCCCGTGCCAACATAGGGGAGAAGCGGTGGCTGCAGGTGGCCCTAGCACCCACGTGCCTCTGACCCAAGGCGGGTCCTTCCAGCCCATAGGCAGAAAAGGTTGCTGACCTCTGCCCCAAGCAATTCCAGTGAGATGGAGGCTCCTGGGTCACAGACGTGCCTTTGGCAATGTTACCCTTTGTCTCCAAGGGCCCTGCTGCATGTTCAAGTAAAAGCTGGATAGAAACCAGCTATAGAGCTATTACACATTTTCAGGCACTATTTTAATAGTTAGGTGGCTCTTTTTATAGCTGGATTGTCATTTTTATCCTGTATTAATTACTCTGCATGTGGGGCTGGTCTAAATTTATTGCGATTCACCAGTTAATTGTGTGCTTGTTACTTTGCCCTTGTGGCTGGTTTTGCTTTGCAAGTGTGGCCTGTCTACATTTATTGTACGATTTACCACTTAATTGCGTAATATATGTAATGTGTAGCAGGAGCCTACAGTATTGAATCTTGTCCTTCAGTGTGGTGCAAACCAGACAGCGACTTAGACCGGCCCCCGGTTGTGAGAGGAGCCAGAGGCGATTCTGTGACTCTGCCCTGTGCCTGTGGGAGCTGCGACTTCCCCGATTTCCGGTCCGAATGGGTCTACAATGGCAGAAATGGCTCGGGGGCATCAAAGCAAATTGCAGTGAAATCTTCCAGCAAACTGCCCAAGCCAGACCCGGAGTCCAAGTTTTCTGTGACCCATCAGCTGAACCCGCAGTCTTCCTTACTCATCAGAAACCTTCAGCTGAACGACTCTGGAGTCTACACCTGCAAGTTAATGAAAAGCCTGCCTCCTCCTTCATTGACCTGGACAGGACCTGCAACTCGGCTGGAAGTGTACGGTAAGGACGTTATCGTTGAGTGTCCTTCTTTCATATCCTACAAGCCCAGGGAATTCAGAAGTCATGGGAGTGCACTTATGTTTAGGGATCTACTTAAATCATGGGTTTGCAATTTTTGCAGAAACAGTGAAAGCCGGCAATCTCTGCCATTGCCACGAAAAATGGCGTTGGCTGTAATTTCCCACCGAATCAACCCAAATAAAAATGCTTACTGGAAAATAAAGATTTAGGTTTACATTTAATTATAATAATATGTTAATTTATATATTTCTGTGGAATTTGCTATTTACTTATGCAATTTTTGCCCCTCAGCCAATCAGTGGCGAGGGGTGGGGCTGCCGAGACCGTTCCACCAATCAGTGGCAAGGAGTGCGGCCTCCAGGGACACTGCCAATTAGCGGTGAGGGGTGGGACCACTCCCTAATGCCCACAAAATTAGCTCTGTGGGCCATGAAAAACCCTTTGTCTCACCACGATTTAAGTAGGTCCCTACTTACGTGGTTTAACGTGTCTCAGACTCAGTGGGCATGTCTACACATGCATTTATGCTGGCTCAAATTTACTGTGCAGTAAGTTACTGTGCAGTAAGTGGGAATAGGCCAGTGTCTACACATGCAAGCGTTAAAGCACATTAACGCTGTGTGTTGTCTGACTTGGGACTAAAGTTAGTCTCAAGTCAGTCTACACACACAGTGTTACTGCGCAGTAAGGTGTCTATACATTAGGGCTGTGTGAGGCTTTGGACAGAGCTTCAGACCCAGAGAAGCTTTGGACGCTTCGGGGTCTGAAGCAGCACGTCCAGGTCAAAGCGCTGGCCTCGTTCGGCTTCCCAAAGCGGTTCGGAGCTTCCAAAGAGCTTCGGAGCCGCCTCGGAGATCCGGCCATAGGGTATAATGGGGAAACAATAGAATATCTAGAACGTTGTTGTTTTTTGTCTGATTTGGATGTAATTTTCAGAGGTGGTAGTCTGACTCTGCAGAGAGGATGAAGCCTGCCAAGTTTCAAGAAGATCGGTGCAGGGGTTTGGAGGAAACGGCACCCCAAATTCTTGAAAGCAAAACTCTCGTCACATCTAGGTGTTGCAACATAGTGGGGTGAAAACGGCAGGGGTGGTAGCTCTTACTGAGGCCACAAAGCCTGCCAGGTTTGAATAGTAATGAATCAGGCATAAATTTGATGCCTGCATGAGGCAGATATCAAATTTACACTCAAGCCAGCATAAGTTGCTCTATTTTCTGTGCAGTATGAGTATGTCCATGTAGACGCACACCTGTACTGCGCAGTAATTTCGGTCATGCGCCCAGGCTGTCTCATGCCTGAACTGGAACTCCTTCATCCACATCCGTTTCATTGCATGTCCCCACTAATTCAGGAGAATAAGGTTGTTTGCTGCAAACCCCATTCAGTACTGAAAATGCACCTCTCTTTTAAAACCCCCCCAAACTTCTGCAGGTTACCACAGCTACCAGTAGTACCCTGCTAGATGAACCAGTCTCAGGGGCCCAAGATACACACCCTTTCTCCCTGATGTTCCCCAGCATTAGTGCATAATGCATTAGCCACAGGCCATGGGCAAATTCCCTCTAGGTTGAAAAAATCCTCAAGGTTTCTGTGAATCAAGAATGAGTTTGCTTTACACAGGCGCATACGACACTTCTCGGACCCCCAGGTCAGGCCCCACTATATTAGCTACTTGGACTATATTTCATACCTAATTGGATGTATTGCTGAACTCCTGTGGGCATGGCCACACCTTCCAGGTGCATAAGCCTGCAGTCACTCACAAGTTCTGCTGTTTAAGGAACAAAATTATTTACGGGTCAAGAGGTGAACCTGGCCTTGGGCACTGAGTCTGATGAGAGCACCACATCGTCTGAGCGCAGGAAGGAGGGGACGGGAGCTCCTGGATCTGAATCCCAGCAGTGGTTCTGATTCCTTCTGTGGCTGAGACACATCACTAAGCCGCTCTGTGCCTCACTTTCCCCACTCATAAAATGGCAATGGGCAGATTTCCTTGCGGAGGGATGTGGCCATATTTACCTATGGGTGTAAAATGCTGCCAGTCACCAAGCTGCTACTGACATTTCCCACCTTCACACCCCTGTCACCTAAGCAGCATCTTGTCCCTAGAGCTGGGATCTCTAAACTGCCCTGCCCGTGGAGTCTGACTGCAGGATTATCCCCTCCATCTCCACAGTTTCACCCCACGTCTCCCTGTCTGCTCCTGCCACTGAGGCTGCTCTGAACTCAACCTTGGTGATCTGTTTGGTGAGCGACTTCTACCCAGAGGCTCTTCATGTTACGCTGAACACCACGTGTGGGGGACGCACGATGCTGGATCACAACACATCATCCATAACGGTGGCCCCCAGCGGGACTTTCGCCGGGACCTACAGAGCACTGGTGGATACCGTGGGCTGTCCCAACGGGACGGAGGTTTCCTGCTCGGTTAGGCAGTTTGCAGCAGAGACACGCAGCACGATCTGGGTCCCCGGGATGAGAAATGAAGGTAAGAACTGCTGTTTCTAGACCGTCTGTTCAGTATTGGGCTCAGCTGGGCCTGTTTGTGAAGGGCCTTATAAATTAACCATCTCCTGTAAAAGGTTAACCATGTCTCCTGGGAAAGAAGTTCTCAGCGACTCAGTGATAGGAGGGGTGGGAAAAGCCCTAGAAAAAATTGTAAACTCGAGCTGTGTGCTCCCCAATATGGCTGGGACCAACACAGTGAGACCTGGCCAGGGAAGAGGAGGGGAAGGAGAGACCCCTCTCCAAAGCCCAGTCCCGCTCCCGGGGCACTTGCTAGGTCACGTGCGGGTGGGAAGCTGGTTACTGTCCACCAGGTCCCCCTTGCTTTTCCTTTACCAAAGCCAGAGGGCTCAGCCAAGGTGAGCCCTGCAGCCAGGTTCTCTATCACATTCACCACTTCCCTTTTAGCTGGGAAGCCCCGTGCCCACGAGGGGTGGGCATGGGAACATCAAAATAGGACTGTGCTGGATCCTAGCAGGGAGGCTAGAAAGGGGGAGTCCCGAGCAGTATTTTAAAGGCATGGCGAGGGATGCCAGAGGGCATCAGGGCAGGCGTTTGGAGCCTGGTGCAGGGAGCAAGGGGCAGAGCTACCTGCGTGAGAAAGCAGAAGAGGGAGAATAAGGGCAAGCTGCGCTGGCAGCGCAAGCGATGTAGAAAATGGGGCTGATTCTCAGCTGCCTTCGCCCTCAGGCAGGTGTGAGTGCAAGCACCCGGGTTGCACAGGCAGGCTCAGTGCCTGCACCTACAGATTAGATACCCGGTTCCACTCGCACAGCTTTTCCAAAACTCAGACCCATAAAGGGGTTTCCATGGAAACTCCCATAAAGGAGTTTCCAAAACTCAGACCCATAAAGGCTCATACAAACACGAGGGAACTGGATAGCACAGCTGAGGTTGTGCTAGGTGGGTCAGCAGCCTTGAGAGCTGCCGCTCTGGGGTCTGACAGCACGCCCAGGTGAGGCTCCGAGCAGCTGCCCAATAAAGGTACTAACCCCCCCAGGTAAATTTGCATTGAAGATGCACTTCCATGGATCACTGAAGAACGAGCCGTCTACACCATGGCTTGGGAAATCAAAATAACATTAGCTGTCCAGTTTCTCCAACAGCAGCCTCTTTGGTTTTGTCAGAAGGAGGGAGTTTAATTTTTAAGTCTGGACAACTTTTTGCAGTCCAAATAGCTTTTGTAACACTTGTAATGATTGTACCTAGTACAATACTGGACACTTATATTAATTTGTCTCTTTAATTAGCTTATAACAACTACACACACACCCACACACACATAGTTTCATAGATGCTAGGGTCAGAAGGGACTAATCCCTTCAGGGGATGGTCCTTTTCTGTACCTGCAGGATTAGTCCCTTGAGAAACACCCACCCTTCCTGGACTCCTGTCTCTCCAAGGCTTTTACCAGTCAGCCCCTCCCTAACTAATCTCCGGAGCTTGTTGAAGTTGGCCTTCCTGAAGCCTAGCACTTCCGCCCTCCTAGTTGTCTTCCCCACCTTTCTCCGGAGAGTGAACCCTACCAATGGGTGGTCGCTCCCCCCAGGTCACCTGGCACCTGCAGATCCCCCACCAAGTCGTCCCCCGTGGCCAGCACCAAGTCTAGTAAGGCACTTCCCCTGGTGGGAATGCGTACCTCCTGCGATAGGTGAAGGCCCTGTAAGGAGGTTAGAAACCTTTGTGAACGGGCTGAGCTGGCTGCCTGTTTCTCCCAGCCAACATCTGGGAAGTTAAAGTCACCCGTGATGACCAAGTCCTTTGAGCGCGCCGCCTCTGAGAGCTGTCTCGAGAAGTGTAGGCCTAACGCATCCCCCTGGTGTGGGGGTCTGTAGTAGACACCCACTATCAAGTCCCTTTCATCCCGACCCCCCTGTACCTTGACCCACAGTACCTCAATTTGTCCTTCTTCCTGGCCCAAATTAACTATGGAAGATGTATATTGCTCCTTAACATAGAGAGCAATGCTCCCCACTCCCCGCCACCTTTCTCCCCACTCTGTCCTGTCTGTACAGCCTGTAGCCCTCAATGCCCGCTGCCCAGTCACGGGTAGGATCCCACCAAGTTTCTGTTAGCCCAACCAGGTCGACTTCTTTATCTGCAAGCAGGTGTGCAAGTTCCTCCTGCTTGGTCCCCATGCTCCTAGGAGTGCATGTATAAAACAACTATACACCCTGCATACACACACACACAACAGATGACTAGATAGATAGAGTTGTTTTATACATGCACACACATAGTTCATAGATATAAATATAAATATGTAATAACTCTAACTATATACAACAGACAACTACACACATATATTTGTATGTAGTTGTCCGTTATATATGCTTATAGCTGTTACATATTTATGTTTATGAACTGTGTGTGTATAAATTAACTATATATATATATATACACACACACAACAGATGACTAGATAGAGTTGTTATATACATGCACACACATAGTATGTGTGTGTGTATATATATATATATGTATGAACTCTGTTTGTGTATGTGTGTGCTTGCCCATATCTAAGTCCTGTACACACACACACACACACACACACACACACACACACACACACCTCTCTGTGTCTCTTCCCCTCCAGTCTTCTCCTGTCTCCCCTTACAGCACACCCTAATACCTTTGGTTTCCACCCCAAAGCCCCTACTATCATTACATCTTTTTTATCATTGGGCTTTTCTTTAGCTCATAAAGCTTTTTTCAGTTTATTCTGACACCCAGACTTCCTCCCCTTAGGGGCGTTGTCAAAGTTTGATTTGCTGCAACAAGTGTTATCATTGCCTGGTTGCTGCAGGTACTTACATCTGTGGTTAATGTTGCATTGTTTTATTTCTGCGCTCCCAGTGTTGCTATTACTGCATCTACACTTTCTAGTTTAAGCACCAGTTTCGACGCAGGATAACACTTCTGATGATAGTTTCTGACCTGCCACCCATAACTATGTTATTTTTCTTTTGTTTCTCTGTAATTCCCGATATATTTGTTGCAGCCTTGCACAGGCATGGACAAAGCTTATAGGAACTGTATGTACATAAGGCTCGAATTCAGAAGTGGTCTCCAATTCTGCATTGGCAAAACGACGGGGGCGCGTTTTTTCAGAACAAGTGTTTGTGAGTTCGTTGTGTAGCACTTAGACACGTCAGTAGGAGATGGGATGTGCCAGTCAGGTGCACAGCTATCTGTGCACCCCCAGCCACTCACAGGAACAAAACTGGATGCTGAGTTGATGCCCTTTAAAAAAACATGACCTAATCTATGGAAGTGAAGAAGGAGGGAAGAAGCTGGTTCCTAAATTGTGTGTAAGGAATATAAGAACATACACAATGCCATTCGGGGTCAGACCAATGACCCATCTAGCCTGGTATCCCGTGCAACAGGGAAAGCATGGGACTGAATATCTCTGGAGCGATTATCCCTTATTCAATACTTTCCCTGGCATTATTGGCTTCGAGATGCCAGCGGAAATATCTCCAACCATTTTGCTCAATAGCTCTGAATAGATCTGTCCTCCATGAATGTATCCAGTCCCTCGTTGACCCTGGCTCTGCTCTCTGCCTCCACCACCTCCTGGGACAATGACTGCCACAACTTTATGGCAGGTTGCGTAAAAAAGTGTTAACACTGTCTCCTGCTCATTTCAGGAAAAGGTACTTTGTGAATAAAAGAATCAAAACAGTTAGGAGTTGGCTCTTTTAAATGAGCTTGACCTCATGATAGCTTACGCTCTCTGTATATCTTATTTAATTAGCCTATTAGATGCACACCTACCTTACCTTGTGCCGGATGTCAGACTAACGTAGCAAAGTCCCTTTCTTTTACTGCTTCCATTTGCCATGGTCAGTGGAGTTGGTTTTACACCAGACAATCCATTTTCACACTGTTTTCCTTCCTTTGACTTAACTTGTTGGCTAGAATAGGTCCTGGGGACCCTGGGCAGTGCCAGAAGATGCCCCAGGAGCCTTTCTTACATGGGGATTGAGGCAATCCAGGGAGGGGGCCGGTCGGCCTGAGCATCTTCTTTCCTATCTCAACCTCCACCCTCACTTGGAGCTAATTCATCTGGGTGGCTCTGGCCCTTCCCTGACAACAACAGCCCCAGCCCTGGGTTGTGCCTGACGGTGCTGGGTGCTGCTCAGGGGTCTCTGCAGTGGTAACCCTAAGTTACTCCATGCTTCCCTGCTCCTGTCAACTGGTCCTGGGGCTGCTCTAACTTGTCCCACTGCCCCCAGAGCTATTCTGGCCGCCGGACATTACGAGGTGTGCAGATGGCCCAGGTTCACCTCCGTTCTCTCCAAGTCACATCCACGGCACCATCGGGGGGAAGTGTGATGGGTACAAGCCCTCCTCAGAAAATAATCCTCCAAGGTCTGCTGGGTTTATTTCTGCCTTGCACCATGGAAAGTACATGGACGTGATGTGCTGGATAGCTGGGGCCAGGTGGTGACTACTGAAAGTTGGAAAGTTCACAGTCATCGAGTAGTGGGGCTGGAAGGGACCCCAGAGGTCATCTGGTCCAACCCGCGCCTGAGGCGGGATCATCCCCATCCAAACCTAGGTGAGTATGACTGCCTGACTGCTCTGTGGGGAGTCACGGCGGGCAGGAGCAGAGGCACAGGTAAAAGCACTAAAATAACCAGGAGTTAGGGAGTCTGAAAAGTAGCATCTTTAGCTTCACTGCCTCTTGCCCAGAGGAGGCTGGAGCATGATGCACTGTGCCAAGGGTGATGTGGAAACCAGCATTTAGCCATTTCATATTACATTAATATTGAATTTTACCTGCCCTGTGTTGTAAGTACAGAAGGGCAGGACTGCACGTGTGGGTGCAGAGAGCAGTAGGCATGGGCATTGAGTTGCCTCCCGTGCTGGAAAATGTGCAGCGCTGGGCTGGCTCTTTAGAGCACCCTGCCTCACTCATGGCTTTCTTGGTAACTCTGCAGGTAGCCTGCTAAACAGTGCAGCAGCTAGCAAGACTTCCTGTGTCACCTCTACCACTGGCTGAGCGATTTGGGTTAGGAGGAAGCTGACCGGTGTCTATGGTTAAGGACTCAATGACCCACCTCTCATGGCCTATGTTTCTACTGCTGTGGCACCTGTGGCTAATGAGTTATACTTGTGAGTCAAAAAGAAACTCAATAGCAGGGAGATATCACCCTGTGAAAGGATGTCACCGTGTAGGCTGGGATATATTCCAAGATGCCTGAACTGTAGTCACCCAAGCCGGTTCTAGGACTGGAAGCAGCAGGTTCAGAGTAGCACAGAGTCCCTTGCAAGCTAGCTTCCCTGTGAAGAAACAGGATAAATGAGCCAGTGTCAGCTCTGTGCTGCTGTAGCTGGGCTGCTTCAGGAATGGTTTGAGTCAGATCTGGATCTTGCTTGGTAAAACCAGGCCTGTTACACATCACTGAGCGCATCTACATGTGCACCATTACTGTTCAGTAACTTATAACTAGGCCAACTCAGGAGTAAATTTGCTACCTGCATAATGCAAGTAGCAAATCTGCTCCGGAGTAGTTGCTGCATGTGTCGACACCTTACTGCGCACTAACAATGTGTGTATGAGCCAACTTCAGCGTTACTTTACTCCCAAGTTGGACGGCACACAGCGTTATTGCGCAGTGACGCCTACACGTGTAGATACTGGTCTAACAACCACTTACTGCATAGTAAGTTACTGCACAGTAAATGCACATGTAGACACATCCACTGAGCACTCTTAAAGAAGAAAGGGGTGGAGAGGGCTAGCACAGACAAGTCCTGTTTCCGGGTGATGACATTTTGGAAATGAGGCTCCTGCGTGGAATGAAAATTACTGCTGAATCCGAGCTGAAAGCACCTAGGAAATCTCTCCTGACCTGCTGCCATTTCTGAGGGTTTTCAAGGGTGACAGTTTTTAGGAGCTATATTGCAGATGATTTAAAGGTGTGTTGTAAGGGGGTCACTCACTCAGCTCCTTCATCAAGGCCAGTCTGCTCTGAGTTCAGGTTTCCCCCCAGCAAACAACTTAAGCAAATGTGCAAATACCAAACCAAACCTGTGGTCTTTTCTCAGAGCTGGAGAAAAGCAACTCAGGCTCTGTGCTTGTCCTGCCGTGCACCAACCTCCCCTCTTCCCTTGCACTCTGCTCCGGGGCCTTTTAACCCTCGTTGTGGCTGCACCCTCGTTTATTCATTACCAGTTGCAGTGTCTCCTAGCCTCCCAGCCAGGCAGCCTATAAACTGGTAGAATCACAGACAAGGAGGGCTGGGAGGGAGCTCAGGAGGTCACATCTAGTCCAACCCCTGCTCCAAGCAGGACCAGCCCCAACTGCATCATCCCAGCCAAGGCTTGTCTAGCTGGGTCTTCAACACCTCCAAGGAGAGTCCACAACTTTTCTGGGTAACCTGTTCCAGTGTTTTACCACCGTCCTAGTGAGAAAATTCTTCCTAATATCCAACCTCAACTTCCCTTGCTGCAATTTGAGCCCATTGCTCCTTGTTCTGTCATCTGCCCCACCGAGAACAGCCCAGCTCCATCCTCTTTGCAGCCCCTTGCAGGGAGTTGAAGGCTGCTATTAAATGGTTGCCAACCTGCAGTTGACACTTCAGGCCCTGAAGGTGGTAGAGGTACAATGAGGGTAACAAGTGTAAATGAACAAGGGTACAGATCTTTGCAGTGCCATGAGCACTTCAGAGAGCCAGCACACCTGTCCTGCTTAAGTGGTGGAGGTGACATCTCGCCAGAAATAATGCATTCATTCTTGTTGTTTTCCAGCTCCAACACAGCAGCTGCCTGCCTATTTTCTGCTGATACCCATCACTGCAGCTGTTCTGGTTCTTGGACTTATTTTCTTCTTAGTCCTCTTCAAGATGTGTAAGTACCATGCTTGGAAAATGGAGCCAACTGATGGTGATTAATGTAGTGGCTTTATAGTCTTAGCTTTTCCATGGTCGGAGGATGTCTCCTGTGTGAATCAAGCAGGCTGACAAGGCTTAAGATACTTCAGCCCCTTTCCAGGAATGATATAGTGTTTAATTGGAAGTTTTTTTGGTGTAGGATGCTGGGAACGGGATGACATCTTTCAGTCAGATACCAACCTGGTGAAAACGGACATGGCTCTATTGACTTTGTTCTGGGTCCAAGGTCCAAGGCCCTATTGACTTTGGCCACTAGGTCCAAGGTCACTGGAGAATGGTGACCATCACTACCTGCAGGTTCATAGAAATCCTAGAAAGTAGGGCTGAATTATCCCAAGCCCTGGATCATTTTTGCTGCTTTGTGGTGGGCTCTTTCCAAACTGTTCACATCCTTCCTGAACAGGGGGTGCAAAACTGGACACAGGACTCCAGGGAAGGCTTCCCCAGTGCTGAATAGAGCAGCAGAATCACTCCCCTTGATCTGCAGGTGATGCTCCTCTTCATACAACCCAGAATGCTGTTGGCTTTATTTGCAACAAGACCATACCTTTGGCTCATATTGGGCACTGTAACCCCGCAAGTCCTTCTCTGCAATACTGCAGCCCAGCCAGTCATTCCTCAGTCTCTATTTGCGCATGCTCTGTCTCAAGTGCAGGACTTTGCACTTGTCCCTCCTGAATCTCATCTGACTGATCACGGACCATTTCTCCCATCTATCCAGGTCATTCTGGATCCTAGCCCTGCCCTCCAGAGTGTCCATATCTCCACCCAGCTTGGTGTCATCCACAAATTTGCTAAGCAGGCACTCGGTGCCATCATCACACAATCATAGACGATGAGGGTTGGAAGGGACCTCAGGAGGTCTCATCTAGTCCGATCCCTTGCTCCAAGCATTAACAAAGACTTGGTTGTTTGGTGTTGGTCATGCCTGGGGTTCCTCGAGTTCTTTTTTGAAAGGCTTAGCAGCAAAATCAAGACACAAGTGGATGTGACTCCGTTTCTCCGCTGGAGGAGGCATTTCCTGAATAGAGCAGGAGCAGCCTTGCAAGGGGAGAAGGAAAGTGGCACTGCCCTGTGTGACCTGAGTCTGATAGGCAGGTTGATGAGATCAAGCAGCAGAGCTGTCACGTCTACATCATCCGTCCGCATTCAGATCTTGTTGCTTCTGATACTAAAGGAATAGAGCTTTGCTGGTGCTAATTTAAATGGCTTTCTCTGAGCTTGAAGATGATTCAGAGTACGCCACAGTGCATGGAAAACTATCTTGGGTTTATCATGGAAGAGACATGCTAGCTAATTATCTCATTTCTCTTTGCAGATAAGGTGTGGTGTGGAAACAAGAGGTAAGTTGTTTGCTACATAAAATACTCAGATGTGCAGAAGCAGCAATAGGGAGCATAGATCTTGCCCCTAGGCTTCCCCTCACTGGCTTTCCTTCAGTGGGGCCCAGTTACCTCTGAGCTCATCTCCTCTATCCTGTTGGGGCTGTCGGCCAGACTGGGGAGAGAGGAAATGGGGGTGCCGTTCCATGTGCTCTGACAGCAGCCTGCGCAGATCCCCATCCTATGAGCTCCTCTTCCCTTTCCTACATGTCATGAGCAGCACTGAGGTAGGTAATGCAATACTCTCTGTGCAGACATTCAGCGATCATCACGGCACATCATATTAACACCCTAATGCAGAGGTAGGCAATGCTTTTTGTCCGGAGTGCCAAAAAACCCACAACGTCTACCTTGGAAGGTGCTGGAGTGCTGACATGCCGGAGCCCGGAGCAGCCGTTTGCAGCCTCCCGGCTGCAGCTGGCCCACACAGCAGGGCTGTCTCCCACCCGCCCAGCCGCCTGCGGGGAGCAGCCTGGGCTCCGTGGCTGGCAGCAGCTGCTTAGAGCCTGGGCTGGCAGTGGTGTACCGAGCAAAATGGCCTTGTGTGCCATGCTCGGCACACGTGCCGGGGGTTGCTGACCTCTGCCCTAATGTCACAGCAGCTCACACCTGCCCATGCAGCCATCTTGCACGTACTGGTAGCGTGTGTGGCAGAAATGCCCCCGTCGGTGCCCCTCTCCAGAGATCTGTCTCAGCCAGCCCGAGAGGCTGCTGTTGAATCTCTCACAGCGGGGATCTCGCTCCTTGTCTGCAGACAAAAGCCTGGCGCCTGGGAGGCGATGCTCTGGTCACCTGGGCGGGGGGGGGAAGACCCGGCCCTGCGCGCGGGCCCAGGTAGCCAGGGATGCTTTGCAGATTGGCCGGTTTGTAGCCAGTATTGGCAGCTTCGGTTGGACCGGCTGCTGAGGTCAGGGAGGTTTTAAAAAGGCCTGGGCGAGGAAGAAGGGCAGCCATTATCCATGCGGTCATCCAGGTGAATCTGAACCTGGCTCTCTCCTCATCACCGCATGCTGCAAGAGTGCCCTGCCTCCAGAGGAAACAACAAGCACCTCTGGA